>NC_080435.1:35408219-35670719 GCF_028018845.1 Melospiza georgiana
ACTTTTACCTTTCTGATTCTCTCCCCTGCTCCTGCTGCAGGGGAATGAGCAGCTGTGGGACATTGATTTGCCAGCTGGGATTAGCCCACAACAAAAGTCAGTACATTTGTGATGGATGCATACTCCACAAATGGAGTTGGTACTTTTTTTTCTGTTCATGGGTTAAATTCCATTGCACTTTTCAGTACAGAGCTCATATAAGAACATCATAGTTCTGCAGAAGTAGGATTCTTAGTTAATCCTTAGCTATTTGAAGAAGGACCAGATTTCCATCACCACTGTGAAAAACTTATTTTTCCTCTAGGAATCTATTAGTAGACCCTATTGCAGTAAGTTCTTACCTTGTAGACTACTTAATTTCTGTAAGTAAACATATGAGGCTGTTTGGCTAGCTGTGGTGTATTAATTTAGTTACATAAAGCAGACTTAAAGTGTTTATTACCTCTGGAAAGAGAAAGAAAAGTGGCAAATGGGATCTATTGTATTCTTTGTATAGTTTATGCTTTGCATTTTCTTAGAAATAATTCAGTCCTGGCCAGTTTGAGACTCAGTAATTATTTCTTAGATTGTTACAATAAACACAAGGATTGTACCGCCCACATACATTTAAAATTAATCATATAAGTTGCACTCTTGTGTTTTAAATATTGAAAAAGCATCAATGAATATATGATTTTATTGCAGCCTTGTTTTGTCATCCTTTTTATGCAAATCATAAAAGTAAGGAGTGAAGCAATAGGAAATTCAAGCAGATATTACTTAATCTACCTCTAAGACACCATTACTTGAAGAACAGGAACTGAAGAATTCCTACATTAATCTAGTATTGGATAAATTATCTCATACAGGTAGCTGGTGTTGCAAAACACTGAAGAAAGACAAAACCAACAATTCACAGAAGCTAAACACCTGGGCTGAATCATAAAGAGGGGTAAACACCACCAATGCTCTTCAATAATCTGAAAGAGTGGGAAGAATGCTTTTAAGGGTCACGAGGAGAATGATTGTATTAGAAAATATTGGAATGATATTTTGAAATGAAAACTTAGGATTAAAATAGGAAGAATCACCCTCCAATGCAAAAAGCTTTACTGAGCTGTCACCTCTCACTTTCTGATACTGAAGCAGGATGGAGCAGATCTGAAGGCAAAGGGATGAGAGAGGAAGAACCATAAAACTATATATCAGAAGCCTGAGTCCTAGGCTTTGCAATCCATTGAATTAAATACTGTGGGGACATATAATGTTTGTGGATTAGAGAAACTGTTTTTTATTCAGAAATTAATAACTTGTTCCACTACAGCACAATAAGACTGTAACTTTCTAGATTTGTAGACTGTTTCATTCTAGAGGTAAAGCTCAGGAGAATTCTACAAGTAAGCATTAAATAACCAAAAAATAAAGAAAACAATTCATTTGAGAGATTCTTTCCATTTGCTAGAAACCTGATAGACTTATTTTGAATTTTTACTCTAAAACAAAGAAATAGATCTCATTTAAATCATTGACTACCTGGTTACATTTCATATAGACTTACAGATTTTTTCCTGTTTTTTTTTTTTTTACACATTGTTTACAAGCCATTCATCTCTTGTTTATATCAAATTCTTAGAAATTTAAATAAAATTCTTTTGACTCTAACATTCTTAAATTTCTAATTCCTTACATTCCTAAAAAAACCCCCACAAAGTCAAATTTGAAGAGGCCTAAACTTCAAGACACTGGTTCTCTGATGTTCAAAAGATAAAGAACCAAAATTATTACCGTTGTCCCTGTATTTTAATTTGTGTATAAAAAGAATAAATATATTTTCAAACTGTGTAATAAATTAATGAACAATCTCCAAATATGACAGCTAGTATCAAACCTAATTCAAGTTCCTGGATAATTTCTCTGTTCTTCGCAGAAATTCTCTTCATCACAAAACTAAATTCTGCTTTTTTCCCCAAATTGTTTCCTTTTCCCAACAATTAGAGAGCTACTACTACTCTACATTCTTTCTCTTCCCTGACAATTTCACAAAACATTAGTCAACCTTGTACGATGTGATTTTCCACAGATGTTGTGACCTGTTTTTTTGTGGAAAAATTCACCTGAGCTGCATAAGTTGGCACACTGATCCAGAGGTATTCATATATCCTATTAGTTTTTCAAAATGTCAGTCATCATTCCTCCGAACCCGATGATATTCTGAGGCCCATCCTAATCTGCAATTGTGAAATCAGGATCAGAAAGGCCTTGTATTTTCTATTTGCAAATATTTAGAACTATTGAGGCATGCTAGAAATTGTTCCAATACTGCTTACATTTCAATTATTTTTACTACATGCTGTGATACCCCTTGAATAATTCATGCCTCCAAAAAATTAGAGCGGCACAGATTACTGTCAGTCTGTCTGCGTGTTTCACTGCTCTTCAGAACACAACCATGTAATTCCTGATTCTATATCCTATCCCCATTTTTTCCTTTGATTACAAGGGAAAAGATTTAATTTATGTTGCTGATAAAGACATCAGAATCAAACTCATAATTTGTAGAGTATAGCGACATATGAGAAGGGAAATATTAATCCCTAGCATTGACATGACTGAAACTTTTTTTGATTAAGTGAAAATTTCACAATAATAATTTTATAACCTGTATTTGTCACAAAATATCCATGAATTTTTTAACAAGAATATGAACAGACATTACTTCTGAGGATGTTATGGCCAAATCACCTATGTACTGCAAAAAAAGTGAATAACAAGGAAGTGGATATTACTTGAAGTGAACATTTTTAATGGAAAAGAACGGTTCATATTCTTAAAGAGTAATAACTGGGCCTAATCAGTATTAGCTTAAATCCCACTGTTGTGCCTTGCAAAAGAAACAAACTGCACAAATGGTGTCAGTAGGAAGAGGTCAGCTTTGCAGAGGAGTTTAGAGTGGTTTAGTCCTGTTTGTTGGTATGGGAAAGAGATGAACTCCTCACTGCCTCTTCTTAAATACTCATCTCAAATATTTTGTTCTTGCTCACATATACAATATTTTCTGTAATAAGGACATCATTTCTTGTCATTCAGAACATCAGGTCTAAAAAGACAAAATAAATCCCCTCTCTCAGCATGAGTTGCCTTTTTCAGGATGTCCCAAGGACTGAGGATATGCATGTCATGGAATGGGAGGATTAACAAAAAATTTCTTGTAGCAGTCTTATAGAGAGATTCAGGTTTCCAAAATTGTTCCAGGGGATGATTATCATCTCAGAGAATTTCCTCTCATTAGATGCAACCCCTCAGCAAATCCTTCCTGTAGTGAAGACTATTTTTCAGACCTAAGGGTAGAGACAATTTTTTTCATTCCCTCCCTCAGGAAATTTACTGCTCATGAAAGTGCTGGCTCAACAGTCCTGAGGTTGAAGTTGTTATCCACAACATTAATGAATAATGCAACATAGCCTCTAAAACTGTTTCTGTGAAATGAATGGGGTTATTTGGGTCATACCAGAACTGCTAAGCAAATTATGTTTTTTATAGGAAATGTTCTTTCTATAGTGAATGCTACTAAGTAGTATAGTAGGAAAATACATTAATTTGAATTTTTTTACACATATGTATCTCTAAGAACAACTTTAGTTCAGTATGATTTAGAAAATACATTGGGAGATAATGAATTTGTGACTGTTTTTGAAAGTCAGATTGTTATTAAAAGCACTGAAATAAGGGACAATACAGAGTTTTTTGTTGTTAGGTTTTTGGGATGGATGCTATCTGGAGTGGAACACCACAAGTGCTGTAATGCAAACACATTCTGTGGATATTAACTCAAACAAAAAATTGGCATAATTGCTATTCTATAATGTAGCAATATATATGTATTTCTAGACTATAAGAACTCATTCCTAGAAGGTCTTTTAACTAAACAACTCAAGAGAACCCAGTTCAGCATTTTTCATTGTAAGATTATACAAAAACATATTTACAGGGATAAAAAAGGGAAGAATGGTAAATTTGAAGATGTAGAAAATATTGGCCATTATGTTGATTGTAAAAATTTATATTTCTTGCTTTCAAAAATTCTGAAATCAAAATTGAAATCTCACTTAACTAGAATCTATGTCTTAACTATGCCCTTTGTCTCCAGCACAACTGAAAGCAAGTGGCTTACTTTTTACAGGTATGCTCCCACTCATTTTCAACAAAATGAGAGTGCTATAAAGAATGAGAAAATGAAATGTTATCTTTTCTAAAAATGCATGCATGACATAAGAATATATTTCATTCAAAATCAGAGAAATTTAAATATTAGTAAAAGAATTTTTGTTAAAAGGATGTCAAAATTAACTAATATGGGTTTATCTTAAAATTTCACAGATGACAAAACCCTGAAGCAATTAAAAGGGATAGATGGGGAGAGAAACAATACTTTGATTTTAAAGTAAGAAAAACTATTTTTACTCTAAAGAGATATATCAGTAAAAAAAAGTATTTAACAATCATTATGATGGCAAAATAAGAACTTCTGGAATTTCATTTGCTTTATGCAATTCATGAGAAAATCTTTTCAGAAAGGTCATGACTCCTGCTCTTCTTTGAAGAAGAAAACCAGGAAAAACCCACATATTACTCTCTTCATTGATCTCTATATGATATTTTCTAATCAACAGTCTTCAAGCACCATAGATAACTTAAGGTCAGGAAAAAGGTTCCGCTTCAGCCAATAATAACAATAATTATTATTATTATCAGGTATTAATTTCAAACCCAGATCTGGGTCACTATCACCCCCTTTTTATACTTGCATTCTTTACACAGTAAGTGGCCTTTGAAACTCACTGATTATATTCATATCTAGCAGGCACATGACAACATCTTAGTGCTCCCAGTATTGATTAATATTTTAAGATATAAAAGATGCTGCCCAGAAAATTAATCTCATCCAACATCAGATATTACACTTGTGTGAGATAAACACACTTGGGATTTCCATCTTTGTTCCATAGTTTTGTAAACCATTTTGTGGTCTGTGACTTAACTGCCCAGAGAACACAAATAAGTTCACTTCATTTTAGCCGTAATGCAGTTCTGCTCCATTCAGCCTCTTGACACTCAGAGGGCAGTTCTTATCAAGCTGGTGTCTCAACTATAAAGACAATCTACCTTTTCTCTTTGCACCACTGAGAAAACTGAAGGCTAATACCTCAAATTAGCCTAAGTATCTTTTTCCGCTGTTTTGCCGCAAAGCCTCACTTGGTCATTCCAATCTTTACATTTCCTTTTAACAATACCTTGAACGAACAGCTGCTTTCACCTTCATCTTGGATATCCAGGATTACTTACAAAACAGTACTGCAGTAGAAGCAAAGACTAGACATATCAAACTGCAGTGTAAATTAAGGCATTGCTCTATCTTCTTAAGCATGGCTCATGTCCAGATATTGTATTTATGCCAAGTACTCTCTCCATCTGAAGCCAGGAACAAACAAAATAATCTGCTTAGCTCTTTCCAGAGTAACAGGATTGTTATACTGTCAACTGAAAAATATAACACTGATGTTTTCATGGGCATGAAAAAATATATGTTGTGACTAGAGGACTGCAAAGGGTAGGATCAGATTTCCATACACTTCATATCTTGCAGCTTGAATAAAATAGTTTCTAGTAGATGAGCACCCCTTACCAAATGAAACTTATAGAATCCAGACTTTTTGCTAAAGTCCTTTTCTAGTACCATAAGGGGGTCAGGGACAGAATCCTTCTAGTGAGGAAAAATTGGAATTGCAAAATGGAGAAGAAGGTTTTTGGGGTCCAGCGTACATTATACCCCTATGGTGACCTGCCTAGGCAACATGGAATAGGCGTGACATTTTGAAAAGCCATTTTTGAGAAAGCTCTGCTAATTGAATCCAGTAGAGGTTCCTCACAAACAGGTTCACTAATGATGAGTCAGTGTGGCCCTCTCTCCCCTATGCACTTGCACACTCAAGCCTTTTAATCAGCAAACATGCCTCTGCAAATAAAAAAAGTATTAACCCAAATGGTCAGTGACTTCAGGGAAGACCAGGACATACAGGCTCCCTTTATTTGGGTTAGCTGTTGAAGGATGATAGTAAATTAATAAAGTACAACAAAACATGTTCTGCTAGCCAACCCTGTAGCAAACTACTTTGCATCCATGCCAGGAGATTGTCCTTTATCACTTGTTTATGATGTCTCTTGCCAAGAAAAATTCTCTAAGCTGCCTGTTCTCAGAATGGCAACTGCCAGCCTTGACTGTAATTATGGGTTTTCCAGACAGCTGTGATAGTATTTAGATGTTGGCATGATGAAGTGAGCTGAAATTGGATGTGGATAGAGAATAATCTGGCATACCAGTGTCATGCACTCGTGAGCATTTTAGCTACATTAAAACTTATATGGCTGCTGAATCTGGTGCATGGTGTATTTTCATTTTGAATGAGGTTTGTGGGATGAATCTAATATCAGAACTATGCCTAACTTCTTCCTGAACATTCAAACACATCTTGTAAATTCTATTTTAATTTGAGGACATGCATAATGGTGTGTAAAAACCTGAAACTGGAAGCTCATGAAAGACCTGAGGTAATGAGACCTATGCAGCTGCTGAAGGTCACTAAATATTCCTACCTGGCAAAAATGATGGCCATATCTAAAACTCTAGCTTTAGAGTCAACATTTTAACAAGACCAGTGTATCAAAATTTCTGCTTAACAGTTTATATGTCATACAAAATATGAACTGAATCCAACCATCATCCTGTACTCATATACTCTTAGAAGACAAAGAAATATGTTGGCAAAAATTTTGATTCACTGCAGATGACCAGGATATATCTGTCCTTAGAGAAGCATGGAGATCTAGGGAAAGCTAGATACCCCTAGCTAAATACCCATATTATGCTTATAGTAAACTTATCCTTTATCCTTTTCTATATCCCCTGAAATGAAATAAAGATGCATCATTGATCTCTCTTGCTGTAAGCAGATGATGAAATGAGTATGGTCTAGATAGGACAGATTAGCATGGTGTTTCCAACAAAAAAAGGCAAGTGAAAATGCTGCACAAGTCAGTGAACTTGAAAACCAGAGTATGCCAATGCTTATCACATAGCTGATTCTAGTAACAACGCATAATTTGACATCATTTCAATTTATTATCCATCTGACATATCTATTGAGTCCTTCCTTATTAAATTCTGCTCTACTTGGAACAAAAGCTGCCTCTTTGACCTATAATGACATTTCAAGGCTAAAGAATAATTATTGAAATAAAAGCCTTATAATGGCTATCTAATACCTTCCCACACAGAATCTTTTCTTGTGCAGAAAATGCTTTCACTGTTGGTGGTCCCCTTGTTAATTTTTTTTTTTTTTACTGTTAGTTTCTGCACCCCCCTCCCCCTTTAAATGCATGGGCATGAAAATGAAATGCCCTGCCAAAGGTTCTGTAACTGTACTGCATTATATGAGCACAGTAGATGCAAGTTGCATGAAACTCAGTTACATTTTTACAGTCAAATAAATAAGTGAACACTCAAGTCAAAGTCTTCCAAAACTATGAAGAAATGCTTGAGGGGAAAAAAGTATTCTTTAATTGCAGACATTTGTATAGGATGTAGAAACCATGTCTATTAAATCTGAATTGAATTACACTCACTATTCTGAGTTCCAGCTAGTAATAATTCAATATCAAGAGAGAAATTTGACTTCAGTCCGTTTTACAAGAAATTATGTGAAAGTTTGGAGAAGCTAGTGGAGAATAACAACTGGATATGAACATCTCCCTTTAAGAAAATATGCTAAATACTTTGAAATGTAAACCAACATAATCTGTATTTTGAAACAGAGTCATTAGTAATTTGCAGCATTATGTTTCTTAGTCAATGAAACAATCCCTCACTCTTTAAGTCTTGAGATGATAGTCCACATATTTGAGGAGTTGATACCATACCAGTTTTTTCTCCAATTTAACAGGTAACTTTCTGGGTCAAAGTTGTCTAAATTAAGGTCTTCATCTTCTAATACAAAAGTCTCTTTTTGACTTAAGAAAAACAAAATAAAAATTATATTTGTATATAGTTGTCCTGACAGAAAAAGTAAGAAACCGTGACTCCATAAACATCTTCAAAATTTCAATTATCTAAAGAATATATGGGTTTAGAAAAACAATGTTTAGCAATTAAATTTTGTTGGATATTTGACTACAGCAATTGGCAAGACTGCAAAACCCTGATGCACATAAGCATATGCTTAAATATTCTTGTTGTTCCTGCTCCCTCTGGCTTTGAACAAATTATGAGGGAGCTTAATAGGAATAAACTATTAATCATTAACCAAATATTAACTGAAAACTTCTTTCAATAAATCAGTACAGGAAAGCCAGTATTTTGATTTATTTCAGATATCCCAGATTTTGACACTGTTTGGATAGAAATCTGACTTCTAAAGCTAAACAAAAGGGAAGATTTCTACATGTCCAAGCCTCTGTGCACTGAAACAGCAATAACAGTGGGATAATGAGGAGATCACCAAAAGAAGGCAGAGGGAAATAATCTACTCCAACATGCATTATTCTACCTTGTTTATAAGTTATGAAGGAAGTTACCTGTCCCCCAAACTCAAGTATATAGAGAATGAAGATGCATCATTCTTTTCAACAAAATTTCCCCCCAAATTTCTTCTGTTTATTCTGGTGAGGTCAAATTTAAGGGTGAGACTAATCATAGCCTCCTCCTGTCTAGCAGGGCTGGCAACTGACAATATAGTACCAGATCCTTTTCTTTTACTCAGATGTGCATATTGAAATAAGAAGTATGGTTCTGACAGGATCTACATAAAATTATTAATAAATAGTGGTCACAGTATTATAAATGTTACCTAGAGCTGCAGCACTACCTCCACATTCAAAACCTTTCAAAATTGTTGAAAAAGACACATCAGGATACTCGTCTAACTAAATAAAATGTCAACCATTTTTGAGATACAGATGTACTCCAGTTTTAAATAAGTCTGGTAGTTTTTCTTTGTTGCCTTCAATTTCTAACAGTTTTCATGGTGACTAACTTACATTTTTATGTGATGAACTTCATTAAAATATCTCACTTATGACAAGTAGAAACAATTTATCATCCTCCAACACACTCACATACCTTTTAATTCTGTATGCAGCTGGGTATATTATGAGCTCCACAGAGCACAGCCTCTCTCACTTGTCCAGGAGCATCACAGTAATGCAACTGCCACCTACAGATACACTTCTAATATTATAAAGACTCGAATTCATGCATTATGGAGTCCAAATATATTAAAAAAATAAACAAAGAATGCAGGACACATCAGGAGCATCCTACATATTTCTGTGTACGTTGAAAAATAAAGGAGTGCACGTAGTTCTGTACTGACTGTAAAACATGAACTGCATAAATATTTAATGAAAGGGTTCTCAGGTGTTCCCTTCAGATTCAGGAATGAAAATCAAAGGTTAATGAGTGGTATAATTCAGCTCAAATTAAAATTGAGGGAGGAGAATCAAACTCAGTTTGCTCACATGTTGAAAGGCAGGTAGAGTTCCATCCACCACTCTATTCCACACACATCTCTTTGGAACACTTGTAAGTCCAGGTTTCCTGGTGAGGAGATACAATGAGCTGAAGAGGTACATGCAGTAGTAAAAACTGTACACTCTGGAAAGAAGCAGCTTAAAGTAATAACCTGAACATTGATCACTTCTATCTTAATTATATAACTTTACAGACAATTTTGAATTCATCACTATCCCATTGATAGTGTAAGTTATGTTCTCCTTTCCAAAAATCTCCTGAATGATCATGAAAGGTCAAACCATTTCCAACTGTCATGAAACCATCAATAAATACCGATAAAATTTAGTTCCTCTTCAACGAATATGACATATTCACTTAATAACAAAAAGTTTTAAGAGACATTGGAAAGTAAATTTGGAGAACAGAGAACATGTATTTTAAATAGATCTACAAATGCAGAGAGGTGATCTGTGTCTGAACAGTAACAAATGTAATATCTCTATTGGGAAGAGAAGGGAAGATGACTCGTAGTACAGACAAATTACCTTATCTCAGTAACATAAAAAAATTAAGAATATATTTTAAGGAACAATCATTAGACACACAGCGTAAATTAGAAGACATTGCATGGGTTTATAAACAACATGCATTTACTTGAAATCCATTTTTAAAATTCACTTTCAATAAAAACGAAACATATTTCATTTGTGGAAACCAAAGCCTCAATTTTTAATCCTGTTTAATGAGGAATCAAAAGAGGAAGGATGCTGGTTTAAAATGAAACGCTGAAATGTTTGGTAATGATAACTATGGCAGGAACATTAGCCTGGAGAGGGTAATAATAGTGCTGTTTGAGATGGTTTTGGAAGTCATTTTTTTCTTAAAAGTGCAACTGTAATATGCTAAAATGTCAAATTACTTGGCAAGAAACTATATCTTTTGCTTGGCTAATAAAAATAAGGTAGTGTAGATGATGTCTACAAATTAATGATGTGTTCTACCTAGACAGTAGAGAAAAGCAGATTATTAGTGGGCAGAGTAACTGGCAGAAAAAGAAGGTACAAGTTGGCTAGAAATTAGAAGCTGTAGGTGCAGAAGTTTATAAAAATGTATTCCTTATACTGATACTTCTAACATCCATGGGAAGATCTTTATGATGTTTATGCCCACAGAATGAGGTGTTAAATTCTTCAAGCTAATAAAAACCAATTACTCAAGGAAGGATTATTTGCAATAGTCTATTACCAAATTAAAAAAATGACAGAAGAGTATCACATCATGGATCACTGAAATACCTGAGTCATTTCTTTTTTACCATCAAATCCAGTTTAAGCATCCAGTAGTTTATATTAAAGGGACATCAATCTTTTTGTTTCAACTAGGTTTAATTTCAATCTACATCCACCTACTTCACATTAGACTTAAAGTTTATTAGTAAAACAAATAAGTAAGAAAAAGTTTCCTTTAAGGTAGAATTATCAGGACAAAAATTTGTCAAAGTCACCTCAAAACTTTATGATGTCATCATGATCATCCTTTCTGACCAACTCATCAGCAAATGGAATGAGTTTCTGGATTTAATTAAATAAAAATCAGAGATTAAGTTTGTTTTGCAAGTCAAAATTGTTGCTTTTTCTGAGGAGACTGTTAGAGGCCTGGATAACTTTTGCATAACAGGTATCAATATGGTATCTGAGCCCTACAGAAATGTCTACTGAGAGAATCACTTGCAAAAAAGCTGGATGCAAAACCAGAGAAAAGAGGCTTCTTGCAATTAATTTTTATTCTGAAGATTCATAACTGATGAGTACCATAGAGACAGCTAAAAAACATAAAAAATATCTTTATTTCACTTGAATAGGGACAACCACCTTTAACAATATTTGATACATGAGTGCAGCAACGTTTTGTATTCTTTGCCTGTACTGACATACTTTTTCATCCTTCATCTGACATCAGTGCCCAATGTGGCAAGTTTTTGAAGGTTTGCCAGATGAGAAATTGCTCCGAGGGCAATGGAAAAAGCAGAATCATACTCCAAATCATGGTCTAATCCAGTGCCTGACCTTAGGAAAGGAAGCTCATACTTTGAAAAAACACGTATTAAAAACTGCAACACTGAAGCAAAAACATCCCATGTATTTTCAAGTCTAGTTAGATGAGTGATTTATTACAAAGAAAGAGAGCAAAATATATACCAGATAATGTGATTTTCCTGTTTTAAGTGAACATAGTTTTCAAGAGGAGCCAATTTCGCACATAAATTTACAAGCACATATAAACCATTTTTCAATATCCTACAGTAAGGATAATACAAAATAACCATTTATACACAGTATCACTTCAATATCTTCAGGAAATTGAAAACACACATATGCACAATCTTGATAGACATACAAATTGAATATCTGCTTTCAGAAGTTAAAGGATCACACATCACATACATCTAAGCACAGCCTATTTCACTCAAAAATTGATGAGATATATATGCCACTGGAATGCTTTTGTTAGCACTGTGAAGATAAACGTGTAAAGATGAAAAACGAAATCCATGAAAAGTTGAAAGCAGTCAACAGTAAATTTACTATCTTAAAAGAATGAAACTTACACAAAAAATTTGATATCTAGATAGCCAAGATGGAGAACTATACAAGAAATTGAGAAGCAAAAATTGCATCAACAACAGAAAAACCACACTACATTAAAGTTTGGGATGTTCCAGTATTAATTTAATTTGGAAAGTTGAGTAATAAGTTTCTATATTCTCCATAGCTTAATTATTACTGCACTTTACCATCACCTTTTTTACTCCTATAATCAGAAATAGTTATTGAAATACCTTGAAACAGCACAGTTGCCTTCCACTCCTTCTGTAAAACTAACTATTTTCCTTTGTATTTAGTCAGTGGAAATTCACAATGGCAGGCAGGGTTATGATAGTGAAGGAATATTGTTATTGAGATGCATACATTTTTACCTCTTAAAAACTTGGTACAAAGTTCATATATAGATGAAAAGAGCTGCAAAGGATTTACAATTACCACCTCAGTCTCAGAGTCAGATAGGTCTGTCACACATATGATGCTCAACAATTTGCAGAATGATAAGAAGTGGATGAAACAGCCATTAAGCTGACATTTAGTTCAAACCACTTATTTTCTTTTTCAGAAAACCTGGACTAAGAGTCACCAATTTCCACAGAAGTTAAGGCCAAAGGAGATATTTGGGCACCTGCAAATGAAGATGACATATTTTGCAGATTAAATGAATACACAAGATCACATGAAGATTAAAAAAGATAAACAAAAAGGCAAATGAATGTCATATATGGGTGGCATTTATTTATTACATTCAACAGACTAGTTTATATAGCATTATCTATTATTGCACAGTAAAATATTTTAGATGTTAATGTATTAATCTTTTAATATTCTTTTGTTTTATACAGAAATACTAATAAGCACACTAGACATATCAAAGTAGACTGAAGTTTAAAGTCTGTAATTTTCATAAATACTAAATGGGGATTTCTCTCGAGCTAATTTAAATGCAGGCTGAATACTATTTGGCAGATAGGAATCTCTAACTGGTACTTATTTCTGGTTGTGCAAAATTAGAGAAAATACAAAGGAAGTGTAACCAAGAAACCAGGCTCCAGAATATTCCTTACATTCAACTGGATCCCCATAGCATCAAAAGATAAGAAAAATATTCGTAAGCCTTGTTAATATACTTCTGACAGGTAGTACAGTATCACCTTCTTGACTAATACTGCTTCAAAACAACCTGCCAGGAAGGCTATTAGTAACAAGGATTACCCTGAGTGCAAGAAAGCCTTGTGTATCTTTTCCAAATCCATTTTCCTTTAACATCCATTCATGTCTCTGAACTTTTGTGCTAAAGCTAAGAAAATAACCCAAGGAGGTATTATCTTTCCTATTACGATTTCTACAGCACTACTGTGGTCCTTTCAATTTTCTTCCTTTTGCTGTAGAAAAACAATTTTTTAGACCTATCCTAAAAGTTTTTCTTTTATTTCCTGAAGATTGCTATATAAGACCAAGAAATTATTAATTCTTTTTGTTTATCCTGGGTTCCTGTCTTTAGTTACCAATGAATCTCAAAATCATGGAAGAGTTCATTTCAACGCAGAATATTACATTAACACCATAGTGTTTTATTTATTTTTATCTATGAAACACATCTGCAATTTGGTCCAAGTCATGGCATTTCACTCTTACCCTCTTTTGGAATATGTTTGGGGGTGAAGCTTTTTATTCTCAAGTGTGGCAGTGGCAAAAAATTCACAGTGGCTACTGAAACATATTTTCCTTTTACTCTATTGATTTCATCTCTTTCCTCAGATACATTTGAATTGTAAAATGGTAGAATAAGCCAAAACACTGACTTTTTGCACACTTCAGACTTAGCTTCTGTGTCATAAAACTCTAAAAACCTCCTGGTTTGCTCCAGAGTGAAAATGTTTTTCAGGAAAGTAGTTACATATCAGGATTCGGTTGGAGCAGTTTATGTAGGCTACCTCCAGAACCACAATTTTTACCATCAGGATCACTTGGTCTTTGGCCCCCATCACAAGGCTACCTCTTCTGAGAGGTGCCTCTTAGCCCAGAATTGTCACCAGTGCATTTATTGCTATTGACAAACACTATTATCAATTAAGGTTATTTTCTTTTGTGCAGCGCATTAAACAACCAGTCTGCTATGCTGCACTGACAGGCGCTGAAATAAACTGAATATATTCAAGGAACTTTAGCAGTCTTTCAGAGGCACAGACTTAACTGGAAATCAATCATGGCTTAAGCCACCATTTCCCAAAACCCATTAGCCCTACCAGGACCCATATGTACTTCCAGAACATGACATTCCAGGCTGAAAAGACCTCTCAGCAAAATCAGTACATGCACCCATACTTTGATACAGCAGTACTATAGTGTAATTGATTTCTTCTTCCCTAAAGACTGCCAAAGCCTGCCTCATCTGTTAGAACTATGATATTTCTGAAAGGTCACTCTCCCTTAAGCAATATGATAAATTATTTTTATTGTTTGCCTTTTGCTCCCCCCCTCCTTGCAGAACTATCCAAACCTGTAATTCAGCTGTTTCCTCAAGCAACTGACTCAGCTAGGTATAGAATTGAAGCTCAAACATAGGTACCTCAGAAAGTTTCTTAGAATTATTTCTCTTTACCCTCAAAAGTTTTCCACAGGAGAAGTGTGCCAAGTTCAATTAAGCCTTTATCAAAGAGAACTGCCAAGAATGTAGCCAAGATTAATTAACGCAAATGAGGTATAGCAAAAGTTACCCTTCCAACCCTGTACAATGAGCAAGCCCTTGCAGCCAATTCCCCCACCCTGCTGAAAAGGTTTGCAGAGCCTGCTACTCAGATGACTCACTTGTCTGAATCCTTGTCATACACACATTTGATACTGAAAAACACAGAATATCAATGGTTAAAGACTTCCATTGGGAGTCAGTGTCTGCAACACTGATCTGTACGTACATCTACGTAAATATTACATGCATACGTATACCAGGGAAAGTTAGAGACAGATAATTAAACTTCATAGGATTTTTAAACCCTTTACTCTCTTCTACCTCAAACACAGGGAGAACAAGTTTCATCTTTTCTAATACTAAGATGCAAGGCTGTTGAGAAACCAAGAATTTCTTACTACTCTAAAATAAGATAAAAATAGATAACACAGATTTCACTGATTTTCTAATTTTCTCCTTTTTCATTTGCGTGGTTTTTGATATCCTTCCTAGCATTCAAAATTAACTTTTTTCGGAAAAACTTGTGAAGGGAAGAGATTAAAAATTAGAAGTAATAAGAAATATTTAATAGAACTCTTTCTTTCCAACCATATATAAAACCAGAAAAACCTACAAAGAAGCAAGTATAATATCTAATTAAAGTTATTCCACATTAAACCATAAGAAGGAAATGAGCAAATGTCTCGTGTTAATTTATACTTAACACCAGGATACAGAACTCACTTAAAATACAAACTCTTTATTTTTTTTATTTTTTCTTAATAATAGGAGATTATTACACTTTTTCCATCATAGCCAAATTTATACAGAGCTTGTAAGAGAACAAAAAAGAAATATTACCAAGGCAGATTGTTCAGTAAAAACAGTTAAAAATAGCAGCAAACATCTAGGTAATTGAGAGCACTTTGAAACAGACTACACATATGCATTGTCTTTTTCTCTACATATTTGATTATTAAAAAAAAACATTCTGAGAGGAAGGGGAAAGGAGGTTAACCAAAGTGACATTCCAGTACTCAGTTAGTAATTTGCAATACATAATACCTGTAAGTAAAACAAATTTTTTTCAACAAAGTTATACATATAAGCTACAGCATTGTAACAGTAGCCCAGAAGGAGCAGAAAAGTGGATCAGAGAGACATATAAAGGTAACAGAAATATGATTCCCAGTGCACATTTCTAAGTTTGGGTAGCAGAGAAAAAACTGTATATCCTCTCCCCAGCATAATGGTTTGGAAGAGGAAAATAACTGATATACAGCAGCTCCTATTACCAAAAGCATCTAGGCACCATGCTGCTCTGCGTGATCGCACTGTCAAGGGCAAAACACAACTTAAATTGTAGCATGGGAAATAGTCTAAAACTAGTTATTGCTCACACACTATTGCAAACAGCTGTCCCTTCTTCTTTCTGCCTTATCATGCTTTCCAAAGTGACCTTTGGAGGTCACCAAGGCTTTAGTATGGGTGCCACATACTTTTACTAACATTTCCTAACACATTAACATTAACAAGGTCCATTGCAGAAAAACAAGGGCAGGCAAGAAGAGATTGAGTCAGATTTTTCTTAATGCTCATTTTCAGAAAAAACATCCTTAACACTGACTAACAGATCTCACAAACCAAAACCATATGACATTACTAAGCAAAAAAAAAAAAAACAAAAAACAACAAAAAAAAAAAAAACCAACAAAAAAAACCAAAACCTCCCACAGTATGATCTTGACCAGCCATTCGTAGAATCCATCAATGGTACCTTAATTAAATTCTTCCCAGGAACTAGTTCCTCTCACTATTTTCACTTTAGATGCTAAAGCTAACAGACTTGACAGTTAGGTTTCTATCCTGAACAGAATCAAGCATGGCCTCATGATCACCTGATATCTGACTCTTGATTAGCTACACATTGGTTTTAATTATCCACCTGCTTTCAATTAAGTACCAGGAAATCCATCCTATTAACAGTACAAACTAATCACCCTTGCACACAAACAGGAGTCCTTTATCTCTCAGGGTACATCTGAAGAATAGAAATAGTTAAAGTAATTTTTTAGGCTTGTAACAATCTTATTAAAAATAATATCAAACCAACTGTTTTAAAATCTATAGACAAATTAGTATTATGCACTAAAAACCATAAAACATTTTATTGTGACAATATCTTGAAAGAAATTTGGGTTAGGAATCAAGAGTCCATTTTGAAAAGAATATGCAGTTAGTATGCCATCATATCCTAAAAATCAAAATCTTGACCCTGACCTTCCCCAAGGTATGGATGTCTTTGTTCCACAGGCTGCTTTGTAAACATGCCCTGTATGACCACCAGATCAGCTTTTACAGCCAGCTGTGTGAGTGGCCCTGATATTTCTGCAAATGGGTGAAATGACACTGCACATCTGCATGTAACGCTTTAGAATCTAGAAATAAAATAACTGAAAATGGTTTCAAAAACTATATAGAAGCATGAAATACACTTTTCCACGGTTCACAGTTTAGTATTTTCACTAAAATCTGCAGCATGGATGAATTCAATTTCATTGTTATTTGGTTAAATATCTTGAATATTGTGCAGAAAATAAAATAATAATACTAATAATACTACTACTACTAAAATCCAGATTGTTTAAAATAACAAGAAAAACAAACTAAAATTCAAATTGACATTATATATATGTGTGTATCTTTAACAAAAATAAACTATGTGTAAAGAATAGCTGTGCATTAGAACCATATTAATATAAAAAGAACTAAATTTTAATAAACGAATTAATTTTTTAAAAAATGCATTATGAATTTGCATTTAAATAGGCAGTATAACTTTATGTTCTCAATAAAAATAAGAGTGGAATAAAAAATCCAGCACTGGTAAATGAAACATACAATAGAAGAACACTGAACTGTGGAAAAGATGTCGGGTATTTACTGTAATGCTGGTCAAAATGCAAATTGTTATCAGACCATGTGTAATATAGTCCCAGTCACTGAGACTCTTGTGAAACCGTGTTTAGAATTTTATTTCTTCGGGAAAATAACTTCAGAAAAAAAAGACATTATTCATTTTCTACACCCTAAGAATGTTTACAGGACAGAGGAGAGGGCGACGTATAGTGGGAGGGTATTATACCTGATGGTTCTTATATACCGGATGTAAGAAAGCCTGCCATAAGATCTAATTATCAAGAATTGCTTTTTCTGCCCCAAAGCAATCATTTTGATGACAGCCTTCTATGCACTGTAAAACAAAATGGGAAGCCTGTGCTATATAAACTGGCTCAGCGCTTCCTTTTACTTCCTCTGATATCAGTCTCTCCACCTCATTTATTTTCCACACATTAATGGTAGCAGTCACCTTGAGCTGTTGATGCAGAGTAATTTTCACAGAAACCTTGATCAGAAACCATAAATCAGCCTGATGTGCTTTTATGGTCTAATAACATTCTGCCTGCTCCTACAGGCCCTTATGTAAAACTGCATTGCGGAGAATTCCTTGGACTGTTTTTTTCACATGCACTCCTGTATCTGAAAGACATAAAATACCTACAACATTATAAGATTAATATTCTTTGCTTAAAGCTGCAGTCATGAAAGCATTCAGGTATTAGTCTGTAGACATGAAAATATTCAAATAATAAAACAGAATTTTTCTCTGTGGATTTTTCTGTGTTTAGCTCTTCCTTCCTACACTTGGTTAGAGAAACTAAATAATCTTCCCCTTCTCTCCCAGATGCAGTGCATCAACAGGCAGAGCACACTGAAGCTGAATGCTTTGTCTAGATTAGAAAATGCTAACCTGCATAGCTGTATCAGCAAATCCACGCAGTGTGGGAGACTTCTGAAGGTGAATCTTGTCTGTAAGATTCCATTCGCATTTGTAGATAAATTAAAGATTTTAAATGAAGAACTTAGAAGAGAGGTATTGATTTCAATGCTAAAACGATCATTTTCTTCCCATGAAAAAGAGAATTATTACTTACCTTTAACAATGCTTTCCCATATGACATAAACATACTTGTAAACCATAGGGGGTTTACCACATACCCCATAGTTTTGGGGTTTTTTTCAGCACCTGGTTTGAGAAGGTATAACCTGTTTTAAAGACATCCTTAGCATTCCTCATATTTCAAGCTGGATTTTCAACATTTCTCCCTCTCTCTCTTTCTGATTAATCTCTATGTACATCTGTTTCTACGTTTAAGGGAGAAGAATTCCTCTCCCCCCTGACCTTGCAAAGATGATGTGACACACACACACACACACACACACACGCACACATTTTAATACTAATTATGTCTCAGTAACACAGGTTTGCATATACAAAAAACACAAAATCTCTGACATGCCCAGTTTAGGGTACATATGCATAATTTTTTTACTAAGTGAATTGTTCACAATTTTTGCTTTTATTTCACAAATGTTTTTAACAGAGGTTTTTGGGTTTTTTCTATTACAGAAAATAGTGTATTTTTTTGCTTTTATGACTAACTTTCTACAGCTTTTATGATGCCCCCCTGGCCAGAAGAACACGCAGCTGATAGCAGCAATCAGTGCACCAACAAATAACCATGATTCACAGCATCTTTCATGTTAGGGCTCACAGATAAATCCCCAGCACTTAGTAGAAAATGCTTGTAAAAGGCAACTTCATCATTTCAGAACCAGGTATATTTGTATCTGCAGAGAAAACAGGGCACAAGATGAGTAACTGCTCATCTTTCTCTGATGCCTCTCAAGGTATGAACACAAGTGAAATTGGTTTTTTGTTTGCAGAAGGTTTTTGCAAACTCTCTGATTTGTGAGCAGAGTATACAGGGTAGCAAGGACAGAGCAATGGAAGAAAATGGAATAAAGAAATATTCCTTTCAGATTTGCTGAATCATAGCTGAGGATAATGCAGTGATAGCACCAAAAAAGTATTCAGCGTTAAAATGGCGTCACTGTGAATGCTCGTTTCCTATCCAAAATAGCTGCATTTAGCGGCCAAACCACTTCTACAGAGGTAAAATTAAGGAGAGAATTACCAAAATTAACAGAATGTCACAATGCTAGAGTAAGAATGGTTACAAAATATCATTATTTTTTATTATAAGCTTCCAGCATTGAAAAAAATTAGTAGTTTGAAATGTGATGCATACTATCCATCTTATCTTGAAGAAACATCCTTCTAACCTTGGTACGTGGTGCATCAGTGTGAAAACAGGAGCTATCCAAGAAGAGGGACATCTCTACTCTGTATGTATGCCTTTTTTGTTTTACTGATGATTTTATAGAAATTATTATGGGGCAATTCTCTGGTAATTTCTATAATTACATAGGTTAAATCTAACTTTTCAGATAGCCACCCATTCTGCTGACCATCTTGTTGTCTTTTGTTGGCTTTATTGCTGAACTCAAAGGGCACTGGGGTATGGAGAGACCTTGCTGATAGACAAAAATTGAAAGAAGCGGAGGATCTGTCATCTACCAATTTATTGGATTGAAATGGGCTTAGATTGGCCACCAAGGATATTTTGATAGAATGTAAAGTGTTTGTGAGCCTTGTGATGATACAGAGACACAAATGGTGTAGGTACAATTTGATACCTAGGTAAGGTACACCCAAATGTACTATGGGCTACAATTGGATCTTCAAAACATGTGATTTGGCGTAAAAAATGTTTTTCACAAATTTTATCTCAATTTAGTATTATAAATATAGTATTATACATTATTATATCCATTGGGGATAACCTTTTCTTTTGTAAGCCAGGAAAATTGTGACTGTGAATGCCATGAGAAGTACTTAGGAGTTTGGGATTCCTTTAATTTTAGTAACTTTTTTCAATAACTCTTGAATTCAGCTGAAAGAAATTTATATCTATTTTATATAACTATCATAGGACTGCCCAAACTGGAGCCTGCTGAAACCAGAAGGATCAATGGGGTTTATATAATTTTCATTTTGTCTAATATTTGACAGTGATTTAATTCTATTTTTCTTTTCAACATCATTATAATAGAGTGAAGTTTATGCTCTCAACTGTGTGTGTGCGTGCACATTCATTTTATAAACATTTCACAAATATTTTTCTATTGCCTATGTCATTGAAGAAACAATGGAAAATGCCAAATATTTTGTCTTATTTTTGGAGTCTCTAGTAATTTGCTTCCTCCACAAAACCTAATCTTCCTTGTGATTGCTCTCCCAGTCATCACAGCTTTTGTTTGCTTTTGTTTTTACATTTAAGCTGCTATAATTTGTGATACTTAGTGTTCTGAAGCTGAGAAAATTCCTTCCTCAGTGATGGTCAATGCTTCACAGAAAAGTTAACTTGTCAGGATTCCACACATGGAAAGAAGTGAGATCTGAACAACAATAATTGCCAGAGTTTTGTCTATTAAAGTACTTGAACAAAAAAATTCTCTTTTTTCCTTTGTTTATTACACATCACAGACTGTCTTTACAGAGGGTAGTGGTTTACCATATTGAACCTTCCTGTTGTTCATGCCTGAAAGCAACTATTCAGATAATTTTGTATGTATTCCAAGAAAATGGGTAGTTATTCCTAATACCACATTTATTCTAATTACATATTTGGCAATCACCGCTGAGAAGGAAGGCTGTGTCATGCTTCTCATTGCAGAGACATATATCAAAGCTACCTTTGTACCAGATCTACTGAAAATGTGTTTTTACTCGCTTTCCCAAAATGTTCCCCTATTTTGATGCTAATTAAAAATGCTGCTGTTTTCCTTAACAAATTTCTTGTCAAGAATTCAGTCCATTTTTTCCTTAAAGCTCAAGGACTGTTTGGCAATTAGTTCTCAAGAATACCTTCACCATCTCTTTCCCAGATGGGTCCCATGTAAATAATTCCCTTTGTTGTTTTGCTATTAGTAAAACACGAATCACTTGTTTTACTGAGATGCAGAAATATAGTAACACAGCCCTGAGATCTTAAACATGTGTGGGTGGCTGAAACAGAATTTTGAACTCCTGTGGATGGCACCAAAAGCACATGTGTTGAAAAGGGGCTATTAAGACTGCAAACAAGTTATATAATGCACACTTTAGAGATTTTGTGACAGTAATGTGAATAAAAGCCATTTTTAGAAAAAAAAATGTCAGTCTATCTAGTAAGCAGAAACTTGGTTGTCTTGCTGATGACTTGAAATTTGAAATTTGTTTTCTGGTTTCTGTTAATTTGTTCTTAAGTAATAGAAAATCTAGATGTGTCTAAAGTCTAAAATACAGTTCTTTGGTTCTTATTTCTTCAGGATAAAAATCAGGCTGTTTACTAGGCTTGGAAGTAGCTTCCCAGGGAGCTTATACTTGTTTTATTTCTCAGTCTTCTTTCTGTCTTGGGTTCATTTTCTATCTAAATGTAACTTCCATATTTTATGTACATTTTGAATATGTTTTATTCCAGTTGTTATCCCTAATCTGGCTAACATTTTCCCCACTTCCTTAACAGAAGCAAATGAAAATATTCAAAGAAAATAGTCAGTGATTCATTGTTGCTTCAAAAGTCCACAAAAATTTTTCTTTTTGTCTATTTAACCTCCAGTAATAAGTGAACTTCCATTCAGCCACTGATCTGCGCATAAGCCTGACAAGGAATGTAGGAAATTCTAGAAACGGGCAAAAAGAAATGATACACTTCCTTTTTAGGTGAAAAAACTTTCGTAGTATTCAATCTAAACCTTCCCTGGCACTATTTGAGACCACTTTCCATTCTGCCACTTGTTATGTGGGAGAAGAGGCTGACACCCACCTCCTAACATCCCCTTTCAGGGACTTGCAGAGAGTGATAAGGTCCCCTCTGAGCATCCTTTCCTCCAGCGTGAACACCCTCAGCTGCTCCTTATGTAACTTGTGCTCCAGACCCTTCCCCAGCTCTGTGTCCTTTTCTGGACACTCTGCAGCACCTCAATGTCCCTGTTGTAATGAAGGGCCAAGAACTGGATGCAGGATTCAAGGTGTGGCCTCACCAGGGCTGAGTGCAGGGGGCAGTGACTGCCCTGCCCTGACCCACACCAGCCAGGATGTCCCTGACTGCCTTGGCTACCTGGGCACACCTTGGGTTGTGGTCAGCCAGGGGTCAACCAACAACCCTAGGTCCTTTTCTGCCAGGCAGCACTCCAGACACTCTTCCCCAAGACTGTAGTGTTTCAGTGTTTCATGGGGTTTTTGTGACCAAAAATGCAGGACCCTCACTTTTCCTTTTTTTTTATTTTATTTTTTTTTTTTAATTCAAAATTCCTGTTGGAGCAATCCACCTACACAGCCTGATTTCACTCAGGGGTCAGAGAGGCCAGCCGATGTGTATCTCTCTCTCTGTTTTGCCAGGTAGGTTCTGTTGAAGTATTTCTATTCTTTTGGGACCGGGAAATCTTTGATGTGATGGAAGGAGTATTTGGATTCATGTCATCCAGGTATGCTCAGAATGCCGTATGGCAAGGCATGAGCTGCAATGCATGTTAATTTCAAAAGCACTGTTCAGTCTTGGGAGGAATTTCCAGACTTGTGGTACAGGTCATAAGAGTTTTCCTCATTGTTTCATTTCCAAATATTCTAGACTTCAGAAGAAAGTTGTCATTTCGGAACATCAGCCCCAAAACCATGAAGGACAAAAGAAGTGCAGTAGCTATTCAATAATAATGAAAGAATATAAGTAGTTTCCAACACCACTACATTAATAAAAAGGAAGGAAAAAAAGAAAGATTGGAACAGGTTTTGAGAGAATTTCTGAGAGAGCAATAAGGAAACCAGAGGAAAATTAGACTGCAAGTTCAAAAGGCTGTAATGCCACCTGCATGGATATTTCTTACTGAGGAACCAAAATTAATCTGAACTCTGAACCTTTTGAAGTTCTCTCATCACTCATGCAAATACATCTCTATTATAGGTGGATAGCAGTTTGGTTTCAGCTAATATATTCAAAAGTGTTCAACAAGACTGAGACATATTCAAGTATTCCATGTATCTGTAATGGCTTGAACTGAATTCAAATGCCTTGGGGGCCCCCCTGTGTATGGTGCAGCTCATAGAATTCTATATCAAATAACCTCTTTTCTTTCTTTGAAGTGTCATAATTTATTGGCAAAGTTTTATCTCTTTCCTATTGTGCAGGTCATACTGTAATTAAACCAAGCACCTAAAGGTAGGAAACAGACACATTTCAGAAACCTTATTTAGTAGTTTTTCTGGGGAAAAGAATATTATTTTCATTAATAAGAAAAGCAAATTAATTATAAGGATGGTGCTGCTGCCTTAAATGCCTTTCTTCTTTCATTCAAAACAGAATTTTATTCATAAAAAGAATAAGTATGCTCCTTGCTTTGATTTTTGAACTGCAATAAAATGTGTCATCTGGGTTTTTATTTACTTATTTTTATTTTAAAATCTGACCTCTCTTCATTATGTCTTTATGAAACTGTAGAAGGAAGGTTTAAAAAAGACTGAAATTTTCCACATCTTTCACATCACACCATTTGATTCAGTGGATTGAGGCACATAAAGTCCCAAAATCTCAAGTGATATGCAGACAGTGTTTCACTCATGTTGCTAGCAAAAGAGCTTTCATTTTGCTTATTCAGACTTCATTCTTCCTTGAAGTAAGATCTGCATCCTTTCTAAATGAGCTAAAACAGGAAAGGAATCTAGGAAGGGCTTTTGTTTAAGAAGCAACTGTTAGATGCTATATTTGAAGATCTTTCTATATTTACCAAACAGATTTCAAAGAGATTTAATGTGATGTTCAAGTGTATTTACGTGTCTAGATCATTTCACATCACTTAAAATTCCTGCCTTAATGTTTATCTTAATTAATAACTGAAAAGAGTAGGAAGAATACTGTTTCTGCTCACAGAAATCAGGAAAATTTGATCACTGCAGAGGAAAAGAAATGTGCTTCTCAAATAAATACATAGATAATAATATCCATTATGATTCTTATGTTCCTGCAGAGATGTACTGCAAGTAGATATCCGTCTACTTAGCATTCAAAATTTTGATTTGTTACTCCTCCTCTGTAAGGATTATTTTGTCATCCTCTTCTTTCTGTGGGCAGGATGAAGTATTGCTATTTGAGGTGAGGACCAACAGAAGATGCTGTGGAAGAGTGGACCAGTGGGAATAAGCCGTATTCCTTATACATCTGGAATGGCAGGTGTGCTCTTAAATAAATTTCCAGCGGCTGGAATTCCCTCAGACCTTATAACTGGCACATGCTGCAATGTTTCTTGAAGTGTCTAGGCCAGAACTATTTAAATGAGAAAAATCTTTGATAGGTGTTTTATGTATAGAGCAAATGACTGACAAGTCAGTAAAGGATACAGTATTTATACTTGTCTGTAATGTAATTTTCTTCTAATGTTTTCAGATTTCCTTACTATATTCCTTAGGTGAACATGCAATCGCTAGTTATAGAATGTCTCTAGTTAAAGAATATCTTTTAGAATAACAAAATTAGATATAATGATTTAATATTACTACTTGTGTAAGAAGGATTAATAGTACTCCTTCTAAATATGACTTTCTCTATAATTTGATTCTGCCACTGCACAGGACTCTGTTGAAATACTGCTAAATTAATGTAATTTAAATTAAGAAAGCAACACAAAGACTTGGAATTAAGTTCAGAGTGTAACTAAAGTAATTTGAGAAAAGTAATGTGAACCATATTTGGATGTATCTTGAATCTTATTCACGGGCTGTCCACACATGTTTGCCACCAGACATTAGTGTACGTGGTCTTCAGGCATTATACAGTGCATTTTTTCCTACTTGCTAGCATATAATATGATTAATTGCCTCTATACATTATCACTTATTTAAGGTGTAACACTAATTTTTTTTCATATTATTAAAAAAATAAAAATGAATGTGTAAAGTATAGGAATCTAGATTTATACAATTCCATTAATTGGTAATTGGGTGACATAAAGTTACCATATAAATTTAAATTCTAGTAAATAATTTTTACTTAGGAAAAAAGAATTTGTTAATTGACTACCATATATGTCACTTATTCACTGTTTAATTCATATAGGCACCAAATAAAAAAAATTACTCATTCTTTCCTCCATCTTTTTAGCTGATAGTAGAATTGTTGCACTGTATAAAACACCAAGACTTGCACTCTTTATCTACCTATCTGTTTGGTACTGCAGGAAAGAATACAGTATTATTAATAAAATATCACTAAATAAATCATTAGTATATAATATAGTTACATATTTCTTTATATGATTAGTAGTCTTAATTCTGTTTCTGACCAGAAATTGTGCAGCTGATTAGGTCCTGATTCTCATAGGCTCTTACTCTGGGAGTAAGATTTTTGATATTTTGGATGTCTACCTATTGGTGTGCCATTCTACACTGTTAAAGGCAAAGATGAGGAAATGCCAGTTTCCCACTGAACTCTGCTTGGGTATTTTTAATGTAAATATTACATCAGTTCCTAATTTCACTCCTTTATAACTATTTAACTTTCACAATAAGGATAGTGGGGTCACAGAATCATAGAATGATTTGGGTTTGAAGGGATGTTAAGGATCATCTAGTTTCAACTCCCTCCCCTATGGGCAGAGAGACTTTCCACAACTTCCCCGGGTAACCTGTTCCAGTGCCTTACCACCATCACAGGAAATAATTTCTTCCTAATATTGAATCTAAACCTACTCTTTTGCAGTTTAAAGCTATTCCCCCATTTAGTCCTATCACTAAATGCCCTTGTAAAAACTCCCCCTTCAGCTTTCTTTTAGCCCTCTGTAGGTAATGAAAGCCTGCAGTAAGGTCTTTCTGGTGCCTCCTCTTCTCCTGGCTGAAACCCAAACCTAATTCAGATGTAGGTTTTGATTTGCATATATGTCATTCCAAAAGATGATGAAAAACCCCCCAAAAATGTCTATATCCAAGTATGGCCATGTCTGTCTTGCTTTATTGTTTCTTGAAAGTCTGTAAACAGAGTTGATCTAGCAGAGAGTATCCACACGCACACCATAATGCACTGTTTTATCCCAGTTTTACTGGCATCCCTCATGCCTACTTTATCTTTTCCAAATACAGTGTCGTGGTTTATGTAAGACCAACGTAAGAAACTTTGACTGAAACTTTGACCAACATAAGAAACTTGGATTTCTGCTATTTGTTTCAGTATATCTATCTTTCAATATTCAATATAATTTAGGCAGAAACTAAGTAGGAAATGGAGTATTCAATGGTGTTTAATTAGGAAGAGAAAAATGAATGACTTCTCATCAATAAATCAGAAAAGCGACGCCAAAAATCAAAATAAAATCCCAAATCTCAAACAAGCATATTCTGGAAGAATTGCCAAGATACTGAAACACCTGTAATGAAGTTCACATCTGTCACCCCCACACAGTTTTGGGTGTACATGGCTAGCGGCCACACAAAGCTTGATCCCTTCCAGAATGGGAAAAAATTCTTCAACATCCTTTGTTGTTGTTCAAGAGTAGGGAACCACTCTTTTCTGATGGGATTACTTCTGATATAGATGAAAAAGTCAGGAATTGTAGTAAGGAGAGCAAGGGCTTGCTTGTTCAGAGGTCTTAAGATGGATGTCAGGGAATTTTGATCAGGGTGCTAAGGTTTCTGCCTGTTGCTATGACAACACAAAAAGAATCTAACTGATCAGGATTGTGAGAGAGAAAGTAAGAGTCTACAGGCCATAGTTTCCACTGAAAAACATGTTAATCATATTTCAACACAGCTCTCTTCATAAAATTGTGGGAACTTGTAACTTCAGCAATACAGCCCAATGTATGTAGGGAAATCAGGTCAATGGGACACTGTGTGATTGCTTTGGAAAGTAAAAAGTGCAGAGAAGTTTAACTATTACTGTTTGTATTTAAGGGTAGCAGTAGGTAGCACCATGCAGTTGTTTGAGTTAGCATTTTTGCTCAGTTTATTGTGTTCACATCGTGACTTTTCAATACCAAGAAGAAAGCATTTTAGCCAAAGGCAGAAGCATTTGTGACCTGTGACTATAGGCAGATTGTAGAGCACGTGGGCCTATTTCTGTGGTGATAAATACACTGGGTAATTAAATGACAAGGACATGTTTTTAGACTTCCATTTTTAAACTCAAAGCACAGTAACATTGTTCTTCTGCATAACTACAAGAAATAAAAAGTGGCTAACAATCTTTGATGTGATTGACCAGAGACAACCCAAAACTTAGTATTTAACTCTTACTAACTTGAAAAAAATGACAAAGAATTTCATAGTGAAAACTATTTAATTTCTCTGTACATTCTTCAGTGCCATTGGGAGTAGAAAGGAAGAGTGCTAAAATTAACCCTTCCCTTTCCAGTAGTCTATCAGTCTTTATGGGTCTCCTTCATTACTAATTTGTATAACAAAAATGATGTTTGATTTTGCTTCTACATGAGTGAGTATTGATTTAATTATGTATGGAAGAAGAAATACTTTCTCAGGCAATTTGCCTTCATATGTAAGATTAACTATATGACTTTAAAACAAAAATTAATCAAAACTCTGTTTGAGTCTTGATGTGAACTAATGAAGCGGCTCATGAGTTTCTTGCAATAAGACCTCATGGCACTTTGACATTTCTGCTGCTCTGTTGGCTTATTTCACATGTTAATTACAATAGTCAGAAACTATTTCAGAACAAACAGCAATGCACTATGCAGAATTGTTACCCTTGTCAATACTTTGTGGAAAGCTAGTTGCCAAGGCTATTCATAATCCTTGCTTATTTGGAAGGGAAGGAACACCAAAATGTGTGCAATGTCATTTCTGTGGATGCACGTTTATAGCTATCTCATGCCTTTTCTCATTACTCCCCAGATCACCTCATTTTTTTGTCTCCACTGTTCATTTTCTTTCAGTTCACACTCTTGTAGGGCTACGTGGACCAGGGACAGCTCCCTTGCTATAGTGATATTTTTTGATTTGTTGGTTTGAGTTTTTTAATATACTTCTGTAGATAATGAACCCCAAAAAGCCACATGGTGTTAAGCTCTTAGAATGAGAATTCTTTTAACATGTTAATAAGACTAAGGTCAGTACAGACTTATGCTTTTATTTAATATTAAGGTCTATATTTCATAAAAATATGAGGGGAAAAAGCCTTTAGAAAGCTGTGTATAGTTTACTTTGATAAACTGCAATCAAGTGCTTGAGGTGTAACCTGCATGGGAATGAATTTATTGTGCATAAGGTAAAAAGAGTTTTATCAAACAGAAAATACTGTAGCTGCATCTGGGAAAACCCAGGGACTGGTTCTAATTAATTATTGATAATTTTCAGGTATGTCTGGGTTCAGAGATATCATTGTAACCACAGTTACATAAAAATTTTTGCTCACCAGAGGGAATAGTATGTCTAAAAAATAAGCAAAACAAAAAGTTTTTAATAGCAGGTTGTTTATTCTGTGTAAATAAGACTAGCAAACCCAGAAAAACTAGTTAAAAACCTCTTGTTTTAGCTTTAATATAATTACCCAATTCTTTCATGACTGTTGATGAATTCTACCCTCTCTGCATTGATAGCTAAACCTTTTCATGTACTTATGCAGTCTTTCACGGATTTGTGTACTCAGAACCTGATATAGCCTCATTTCCTACTTTTCTTCATTAGTTATCTCCTCTGGACTGTTATCATCTCTGTCTTCCTTCTGCTGCTATTACTTTGCCAACAGAGTATCTGTACTGTGACTTTGTCTTTGATCCTGTCCATGTCGTGTGAATGGTATAGCTATATAATATTACATGCATCTATGCAATTTTTTTACTGTTTTTTGATATTTTTTATTAAGTCTGAACCAGTGGTAATGTTAGCAGTGACTTCAAAACCAAGATCCTTGAGTTTACTCTTTTAAACCCAACAAAACAGATAAGAAAATATGCTGCTTTCACTGTAATTTCCATAACTTATTTGGAAATACTAATAAGTAATATCCTTAAAAATAGAAAGGTCAGTGTCATTTCACAGTAAGTGAACTGATTTTTAGTCCTAGTGACTATTCTTACTGTACAGACTGGGTAAGCATTTGGAGTATTGCACTGGTTTGAGCAACCCTCTCTTCAGTTTCTCTGTACTAAGAACTAATAAATAATTTTCTTAGCCTAGTGGGAATAAAGAAATGTGTTTGCTGATGGCTGTGACTTCTCCTCAAAATTATTTTGTATGTGTGCCATATTTTCTCAGGTCTGCACTGGCTTTGCCTTACTGATGCCTCTTTGAAGTGAACTCAGGGAGTTCCTTCATTGCTCTGATGGACTGTTCCTTAGGATTGCTTCATTACTGGAGTATAAACAAGTTTATAAGTTTAAAAGTATAAACTTATAAACAATCTTTCCAATCCTCTGTTCTTAAGGTGCAACTTTGCTGTAAAATGCATTCTACCTGAAAGTTTAGGTGCATTTGGAAGGGGGATTGGAAAACAAGTTTCTCCTATAATAGACCTAGAGTGATAATAGAAATGATGAAAAGAAAAGCTGGGAGTGAATCTGTCTTCCAAGCAGTTGTAGAGACATTTTTATATGAATGACCCTGTTGAATTGCATTTCTAACATGTCATCACAGATCAAGGTTGCTAGAACCTGGATGAGGAGCTAAGCATCTATGTAAGTTATAGGAAATGTTGTTCCACTTGTCTACTCAGCAATTAGTTTCACTGCTGAGTTGAATGAAATAAAATATTTCTGGACAAACCTGGACCAACGTGGAAACATGGGAGGTGTGTGTATTAGAGTGGCCTTTTTTTTGTATGAGTAAAGGTTAAAGAGTCAATCTCCTTTTTTAATTGTTTTTACTTCTGAGCCAGGGCTGGCTCTCCTAATGATTATGAGCAGGACAGATGCTCATTCAAAAATGAATAGTTGGAATGAAGACAAGGAAGAAAAGAACAAATCATGAGTGCATTAAATTCAGTTGAGTGGGTGTCAAGTGGCAAGAGCTGTGTGCACTTTTGCTATGTTTTTATGCAGGCATGTCACGATTTACCTATTTATTGAAAGTTTTACATCTTCTGCTTGAAAGACAACTCAGCTATTGTCTCGTCTCTTGGCCAGTACTGGAGCAGGAACTCCAAGAACAGAGCCTCTGGTGAAAAATCAGACTATATTGGTTCCTGTGAACATTCTCAGCTTTGCCACTGTAGTGGTGAAACAAGAAGGAAGCAGCAAACATCTGCAGAGCTCCTCTGTGTTGAGAGTCACAGGTACACTGACTCCACAGCCCAGCTTGAGGGCATAGCGGGGTGTGTTCTTTGGAAAGTGTCATAAAGTGCATCTGGGTCTAGACTGCCTGAAACTACATCCGAGGATGTTGACTAGACTTGACATTCTCTCCAGATGAGCACTCCCACGATGTCCAATTACAGTCTCAGACTCTGAGCCAGAGGGGGTGATAAGGGAATTTGGCCTGGAGAATGCCTTTGAGGGTGAATATAAACTACCTGAGTCAACGAGTCTTAAGCATACCAATACTAAAACTGGTTTCATCCTTTTGGGTTTTTCAATTTCTATCAAGGAAAACATGATGAGTGATATTAAATATTGTAGAACACAGTTTACCTAGAAAACCTAAAATCAATCCTTCACCAGCTTGCTTTTAAAATACCTGTTTCTGCTTATTAATGAGTGAGAGATGACTTCAGTTGGATGCATTTTTAATTTTGTGTCTTTGAAAGATATTTCTGTGTGCAACTCCGAGGACTAAATGTTTATTTTGTACTCAACAGTTTTTTGTCCCTTAATTTCTCAAATTATGTTTATTTGAATGTGAGAAGTAATTTCCTTTTCCCTTTCAGTTTTCCTGTTGAACTTCCAGTCCTTTAGTACTAGTCAAAGCCATTCATTAGCTTTGAATATTATGTAGAAATAGCAGGATAAAGAAAACGGTTTTTGTTCTGCTGACCTTTTACTTCAAAACAAGTAAAATCTCATAGAACAAAACAAACCCCCAGTCACTCAGACCTTAAATATATTATTCCATTACTGCTGCCTTTATCTTGCCCCTCTTTTGCTTTTAATGACAATTCATCTTTTCAAATAGGTTAAACTGGGAATACTCTGGGAATAAAACTGGGTTAAATGTGGGAATTTTTTTGTATTATTCATGTGCTTTAAGAAATTCCATTAAGAAAAAGAAAATGAGCATTTTGTAATTTAATACCCACAGCCTTCAGTAAGACAGTTTCTGAATTAGTAAGCTTCACTTTGCATCCTTGTTGATCAGTCACGATGTATTGAAGAGAAGGCCCATATTTATGATCAATTTTCAAACATACCCTTAAAGCACTTTGGTTTAGCTTCTCAGGAGGATATATAACTTAATATCTTTATTCAGGTTTGCACATACATCAGGGGAAATTAGACAAATCTATGTGTGAGTGCTATCTATAACAAAAGCTCTTCTGTTTTAAAGAAACAAAACTGGATCGCTCACAGATTTTAAATTGCGTATTAAAATTTATTACATTTTAGAAAGTTATGACACCAAGAGGAAGTAAAGATGGTCATCAGACAGGGTTAAATTTAACCAAAAAAGTAACAAAATAGGCAGAACTCAACATTGCACAATTTAGCACAATCATACCCCAAGGTGAATTGACATGACACAACTGTATAGAGTTTCACTCCCTCAAAGACCTGAAATGTAATAAGAGGATGATGTTAAGAATAGAGTTTAAATCTGTGTTTTTCTGTTAGCGTGAACTGAGTCACTGACTCTATGAAAGATAACTAATTTGTTTGATTCCTTTAGAGAAGGGCTTTTATTTTAAATTTTTAAGTGGTGAGGTAGGATTAGAGGGAAATGTGAGCTTTCTTCTGCCTCTATACTAATCTTCTGTAGAGAAGAATGTTTCTACATTGTAAAATTTTTTAAAGTTTTAGGTAGAGAAACAAAATAGTTTTGGGTGGGGAGAGAGAAAGTCTGGAAATACGGAACACTGAATATCTTATAAAACCCAGCAAATACTTTAATTACATTGGAAGACTATAAAGGAACACTACAAAGCAGTTGAGTGCTATGAAACTAAATATAATTTGTGGAAGTATAATAAAGATATAAAGGCTACAGATGAAATTACAAACTGGAAAAAATATGTCAGACCACTCAATATTTTTACAAAATACCTATAAATACAATCTATATAAACAGATGATAAAAGACTGTAACTGAATTTTGAAAATACAGTTATTACTAGAAATCTGTGCACTAGGATTTCCATAACTGGCATTTTCTGGTGAGTGATGAATTTACATTTATGCAGCAATTACACAGTTTTTCTCAATTATTTTGATGCAATAGAGCTAAAAGCTTTTGTGTGAAAAGTAGCAAGGCCCATAATTATTCATGGAGGAAGAAAAGGCAGCATTGTATGTGTTTTTTAAAAGATTCCACACATTATGATCATTATTATTGATTCAAAAGCTTAGAACATTCCAGATTCTTGCTCTGCAAGAGTTATGGTTTCTGTTTATATATAGTCTAGTCTAAATCTAGTACAAAAACCTAGCATCACATCTAAATTAAAACTTTTATCATGATCACACTTTTTCTTAGTTATTGAGTTACTATATTATAATACAACCCTGCAACAATATACTTATAGTACTAGTCTGTTATATAAATTTGTCATGTTAGTCAACCCAACTTTTCCCTATTGTCTGAATGAACTGTGGTGTAAGCCTGGAGTTGTTTTATGTTCTTGTCCCAAGAGAAAGGTAACTGTGGGTGGTGTGTAAAGTGATACAGTGAGAACTGTTGTTTCTCTCTCAAGTATTTGCCAGGTATATTGTTGTTTTTTCACTTTGGAGAGCGTTAAAATTTCTTACAATTGCTCAGCTTTTGAAAATGCTTTGAATTCCGTCATTTTAATCACAATCCAAATGTGTGAAAATTGGTTTTTACACATATACACAAACACAAAGACATATTTCTGCCTTTACTGAAGAGGAAAATCAAGAAAATACAAAAAAATTAAATTCTTAGAAAAAAGGTTAAAAAAAATAAGAAAGAATACATATGACATGTAGTCACTTTCTCTTTTTCTCTGGCTTTTATACTAGGGAAGCGTTGCAAAGAATAAGAACCTGAATGTTAAAATACTCAGCTAAGCTCCCCAACAAGCACAAAATTGTAAATCCATGCAAAAGCTATCTTATGACAAAGATATTGAACTTTAAACGTCCAAGATCACATCCAATACCTATGAAAATTGCCCATTTACAGGAAATGCATTTAAATTGGCGTTGTCCAAGCCAAATACAGGGAAATGATAGCTGAAGGAGCATAATTATGTTAAAATGATTCAAGAAGGGTGACAGTCTGTTGTGAAGCCTAATCAGTACCTTGGCTGTATCTGCGGGCACAGAATGGTCAAGAACAATCTACTGAACTGCTAGTCCTCAATTATCATCATCTTTGACTTGTTGCCTAAGTACATGCAGTATTCCAGGGTCAGGGCTAATACAATCTGGATTTCTGTGTGACTAACCATCCTTCAGAACACTGAAATACAGTTTTTATTGTTTTTTCACCACCTCTTATGTAATTTTAGTAGTTAAGCAATACAAAATTTTTGCAGCAGGATGATCTGATCCATCCTCCTTCACTACTATTTCAGGTTGCTAGATTTTTCATTTCACACTTTTATGTCATTTATGATTTGCAGCTTTACATCAGAAGAAATGCTTAGATTTTTAGCTGTCTTGGAAGGATGTGATTATGTATTCTTGAGACAAGTGTAATTTATAAAAAAACCTTATTCTAATCAGTGTCATAAAAATACAGACCTGAATTGTATTGCTAGGCTTTGTAGATGTGTACTATACATTATACAGTATTTACTCTAATGGCTCTAATAAATCTTTTTTCACCACTTCAATAGCTTTGTCCTTCCAACATATTTTTAAAATACTTTCTTGTCCAGTTTCCCTGATAACTTGTTTTTATTTCCATAGGATTTAATTCAATATGGTCATATAATACCTTTAAAAGAAAAAATTCAATCAAACAGATATTCTCCACATGTTATCCTTTATTTTCTTCGAGTCTAATATATAGGTAAAATAATGCTGTTCCGCTACACTTTTTGTTTCTTTATTTGCTCCCAATTTACAATTAAACAATTTTTACTGCCAATTTCTCTTATTTCCACATTTTCATTCAGAGTATTTGGTTTCAAGTCCTACAGCATAAATTCTCATCTCATCAGTCAAGCTGACATTTAGGGCACAAATATTTATGACATTTCTTTTAGAAATAATAAGTCTTTTAATAACAACAGGCACAGTCAGAACCCCCTGATTACTCAATATGAGTGTTATTTCTGTTCCTAGCATCCTTCCCTCCAATTCATTGGTATGGGATTGACTTCTGTTGTAGTTTTGTTTTACCTCCCTCTACATATTAAAATTGCATAGGATTCATACCAGCCACTTTTCAGTCTTCTCCTCAGTTCTTTTTCTCTACAGTTCCTCTTATCATCAGCACCAGCCCCAAACCCCAAGGAGATACAATGCCAGCTGCTTTCAGAGAGCAGATCCATTAGTTCTGTGTCTCAACAGATATGTGTGTAATTTAAATAACACCTGCCTGGGATTTATCTGTTGATTTCATTATCTTGTTCCCTTTACTGTCTTCCCTGAAGGATCAAGTCAATGCAACTGAAAGCCATCTGAGCCATCATTTTGCTGAGGTGTTCAGTTGTGCTTCATCAGCTTCATTGGGGAATCATAAAGTGTCATTTGTTGTGGTTTGAAGAAAGATTAATGGATTTGGAGGGGTTTTTTTTCTCTCCTCAGAACCCTTTCCCCTTAATTTCTGTAGTTCATATCTTTGCCTCTGCCTTTGTCTCTGCACAGTCTTGTAGTCTCTAGATCCTCTGTAGCAACAGGTGGTTTAATTCGCCTGAGCAATGGGCACAGAGTCTCCTCTTGGTGTTGGTATGCTTCTTGAGTCATCTGTGGCTCTTCAATCTCAAAACTCTTGTCAAATCTCTAAATAAGCTAATGAGATTGTCAAGAGAAATGTTTTTCAGAAACCTAATATTATCTAATAAGTTGCAATTAACCAACTGTGAGATCTAATTAAGTGTAAAAAAGATCATGAGTACTTAATACATTCCACCAGGGAAACCATACTATGGTTTAAAACATTACAAAAAAGCAAAATATTTTTGCAGTGTAAAAAATGAAAATTTCTGGGCTGTTTTTTAGGACACTTAATAGCAAAAAAACCAAAATCATATCTCTGGAATGTTGCTTAGGTGATTGCAGCAGGACATGGTCTATCAGAATTGCAAGCCTAAATATAGAAGACCTTTATGCTTAATGACTGTATTTCTCACATTTCTAATTAGGATGCAGGTATAAAAATTATAAGGAGGAAACACTGTGGCACTGCTGGCATGGAGATTGTATGCTTATTTGAGCATTATGCTAAATCTGTCAGAGTTAAGAATCATTTAAAAAAGAACAATTTCTTCAATATTTTTTACAAAGCTACTCCAGTCATTGCTCATCCTTTGCACTCTGAAAGCAATTCATTGTGAAATACATTTCTAAGAAAATTTGCATCTGTTGATATAAAAGATAATATTTCCTGTGGAATATGTAGCTATGTATCAAAGAGAAAAATTTATCAGTGGCCAGGTCTTGTATCTCCAACAGCAGAAGATTCAGTTAACTGAAGGTTCTGTTATATGACAGACATTTAATACTGCCTTTTATTTTTTCCTTACAAGAGGTTATAGTTTGCTCTCTGTGTACAGAAATCTAGTACTTATTAATGTACAGAGTGTACCAAATCAGTGCTGACAGGGGAAGGAAAACTTTCATGTGAATTAGACCTTAGTGTGACCGTGTTGACCTATGAGCTGAAATTCTGACTCAGCATGTCTTAGGTTTCCTTTTACCCCTTTCACGGTCTAAGGCTGTAATTCTTTTGTGTTTAAGCTAGACCTTGGAAATTCCACTCTGGCTAAGCCCAGTTGTACAGTAGGACTCAAGAGCTGCTGCACACTGAGGGGTTCATTTCAATACTGCATTGAGAAACAGCATAGGATTCAGATTGATGGTTATAAATTATGTAAGCAATAGAACTTTTTTTTTTTTGTTTTAATTTTGTTCAGCTTTGCATGTTTTTCTTAAAATATGCCATGAATTAAAAATGGATTTCTTTTATTAAGAGTATAATGTAGAAAAAGAGATTTCTTCCACGTAATGCAAAATTCATTCAGTGTTAGGGAATCCAAAATGCTTTATCTGAAAATTCAGAAAGAACTCTAATAAGTCCTCTGGACAACAGGGAAGGCAGACTGTGGGAGAGGTATAACAGCCTCTGTTACTCTGTGTCCACAGAAGAGTCACTGAAAAACTTTTATGTACAACACCCACACAGTGCCTGTGAATGTGAGGATTTGGCCAACAGAGGAATTAAAGTCTGTTATTTCTCACAGTGATGTGTGGGATGTCTAGAAAAAATGAACTCCAGTAAACTGAAATAACAATTTAATGGAATTCTCCATCTCTTTCCTTTATTTCTTCTCAATGTAATAATAATTAGTTACGGTAAGGAAAATACAAAAAAAAAAAAGATTTTGTTTTTCAATTTGTTTTTATGGATGAGTTTACAAATATAATTAATGCACAGAAAATATTTTTAGGAAGTATACATTCCTGTAGCTCACCACTGCATTTTAGCAATAAAGTTTTATATTACATATACATTTTTCATTGGTAGTGTAGCAGCCTTTAAAATTAGTATATTAAATATATAAAGGGAACACAATTTTTTTAATTTATTGAGAACACAATAGTTCAAATAATATTTAAGGTAATAAATTATTTAACAAAACCAAACCTGTAGTTAAAAAACACAGATACATTTTCTTGGATTTAAGTGATTTGTATGTATAAAACTACTTCTCTTTCACATACTGCAGCTTGATGGTCTATCTTTGCACCAAAGTGGGATATGAAGCCAATAGAGAGAGAAATAGATGATTAAAAAAGTCTGTGCAATACAGTTATTAGACGGCTGAGAGTTTCCAAGATTTGGGGCCACAGGAGATAAAATAAACCAGGTAAAAGACATATGGTAAAGGTCCTTTTCTGACGTCGTTTTGGTTGTTGTGCTTTATTGATTTTTTTTGATCTCAAAACTTTCAGAATGTGATGGTTTCGAGATATTGAATGCACTAGAGACAGGACAATAAGGGCCTGGCTTGAAACTATTCATCATTCTGATTTTTATTGTGGTACTGTCGCTTCTGTACTCAAAACCTGAGTGTACAAAGTGGGATAGAAATACTAAGACATGGGAAAATTAATAGGCTGTTCAAATCCATCAGGTTTCACAGGCCTTATGTAGCAGATGAAAGAAGAGAAATATGGATAGTACTTTGTTCTACTCTTGCAAGGAACATGGAGAATCTATCTTTAGGCTGACAGCAAACATCATTGCATAACAGGCCAGAGAAAAAGAATTATTTTTAACAGTGTTTACCTTTTTATTTTCACAAATAAGAAACAAAACCGGTAAATGTATTTTTTAATTTTCCCCACAGACATATATTAATAAAAGTAGAATATTTGTTTTATCATGATGAAGGAGTTGTTTTTTCACACAAGAGATCATACTGTGTTATTTATAGAGTATCTTGGGGATTACATTAGTTAAGATATAGTTAAGTTTTAGAAATTGGTATTAAATCAGTTGCTGATGGACTGTAGTGTCTTTACATTACCTGCTATAGGACCTCTGCTCTTACCTTTTAGTGTATCTTTACACCAAAAGGCACTTTTGTTGTAATGAGAAATGGCTGAAAAATCTTATCAATGTGTTGAAAATTTTATTGCATCTCCCATAATCTATACTGGACAATAATCCCCTTGCAAGATAACTCTATAACAGGACAATACTACTAGGAAATCGTACATGTGTATAAAATATTTTCTTTTTTAAATCAAAATGTCACTAATTTTACTACCGGTACAGGGATTTACTGTGATCTATGTCTGACCTTGTTATTATAAATGATGTATTAATCATCCTAAAATATACATCTTCCTCAAGTAATGCACATATGAAAAGTTATGCCAAGTAACTCCTAGTGGCTATTGAATTGTCAGACTTTATCCAACCTAACGTAGGTTCAAGGAAATTGGATGGAGGTAGTATTTGTAAGCACTTCAGTATATTACTTAGAGCAGTACCTTTACCGTAAAACATTATAGCTTTGAAATATCTGAAGAGATCATGAGATTGTCAAGATTAGGGTGTTTCATCTAATTTTTTGTCCTGCTGAAAATTTAATGTCTTTATTAGAGGTTTTTATGGCATGTGATGAGATGCATCATCCCAGAGTTCCAAGCAAATTGGCTTGATGTAGTGGGAAAGAAACTCCATGCATGAGAGGCAGGAGAAAATGATTACTGTCTCAAAACAACAAAAGGGTGTGTGTGTGTTGGAGGAGTGGGGTGGTGCGGGGGTAGGTGGCAGAGCATGTTCTGTGAAAAGTGGGATGTGCACTGCTCCACACCCTGCCTGCCCTGGAAACCTCTATTCCAGCCCAGAGTGTCTGTCAGTCACTGGCACAGCGAAGTGACACCTGGGTTTCACCTGGGTGAGAGGACCCAGGAGCTGGGATCATGCTGGAAATCAAGCAGTGTTCTTTAAGATTTGCTGTTTAACTTCCTGAGAACATCATGTTTCTTCTGTGAGCCTGCCTTAGAGTGTAAAAAACCTAAGCCCCTTTAGGAAGCTCATCAAGTGAGTCTGGGGCTTTACATCATGGCATCTTGAAGAATCATGGCAATAAGTGAAGTTCCAGGTGACAGGAAAAAGTTAAAAGTTTGTCCAATTGTTAAAAAGTTTAGAAAGGAGGACTCTTGGAACTACCGGCCTTCTAAGAAATAGGGGGACAGATATATTAGTAAGGTCTGTAGTGATAGGATAAGAGGTAATGGTTTTAAACTGCAATTCAGACTAGATATAAGGAAGATTTAACAATGAGGGTGGTGAAATACTGGAAAAAGCTTCCCAGAGGAGTGGGAGATGTCCCATCCTTGGAAACATTCCAAGGCTGGGTTGGACACGACGCTGAGCAACCTGGTCTAGTGGAAGCTGACCCTGCTCATTACAGAGGAGTTGCATGAGAGTCAAATTATTTTATGAGTTTTTAATGTTATGATTCTATTATTTTCACACCAAGACATGTACCCCAGTTTTGGATTACAATTAGATCAAAGACTTACAGGCTCTGTGAATATCTTTGTCATGGCATGTTGTAGACGTATTTTGATGTAGCAACCAACTTTCGGCCAGACCTTATCTTCATCACTTTTGAATTTCTTTTATTCTGTTGTTCAAGTTATTATGAATTTAATACGATTATTAGCAAAATTAATGACTTTGTGCAGTTTTTATATCATAAAAATGAGGCAGCTGCTAGGGCAAAGCAAATAGTTTTTTATGTCTCTGGATCACACCATCAGTTATTATTATAGGCTGAAGACATAAGTACAGACTTCCTCCTTCTGACAGAGTTTATTAGGATCAGTTTTATGACAACTTCACCCAAAGGGTCAATTTGGTTACAGAGTACTGTTATAGACTTTTTAATTTAAAAAAAGGTTAATTTCTCTTTTAAACTAGATGTATTATAGTAAAAAGAACAATCCCACTTTTCAGATAAAGATAATGCACTACAGAAATATAAATTCTCTTGTCTTAAGAAAAAGCAATTAATCAGAATCACAGAATCAAACACAATGGAGGCTGGAAAAGACCTCTTCAAATCATCTAATTCTGCCCACTGCTCAGGCAGAGACAGCTAGAACAGGTTGTCCAGAGTCACACACAGGGAGATTTTTAATATCTTCAGAGATGTAAATTATGTGACCTCTCTGGGCAACCTACTCCTGTGTTTGATGACACTCAAATAGAATAATAACACTGAGATAACTGCATTTAGGTAGGGAGTTGGAAGGACCTTAATGATTGTCTGGTTCCAACTCCCTTGCTATGGCCAGTGTTTCTGAAAGAAAATCATCCCAACATTAAAATCAAGCCAGTTGATTCAAAAATTCAAATGTTTTGGTTTAGATAAGATACTAAGTGAATAACATTCTTAATATCACAGTGCAAAAATAGTAATAAAGCATTTTATATTTGCAAAATATAGAGGAGAAAAAGCAAGCCTCTATATAGCACACATTTTTCATCATTTAGAGGATTTATTGAGTATGAACTTTGTATCAACTTAGGAAGAAATGAGATATTGTACTAAATAAATTTAACTTAGTGCTGGATATACACTTATATATCATGTTTCTCGCTAAGTAGTCGAAGATATAAGCTCAAAGATAAATGTTTAATGAGCCCATTCAATTTCAGACTGTATGAATTTGTAGTCCTGGACTTGTTTTTTCCTAGCATAAATAGTTGTGCCTTACCCTCTAAAATTCTGATGTAGAGAATAAACTCACACATGGTAAAAAAAAAAAAAAAAAAAAAAAGTGATTTTTTTTTTTGCATGAGAAATAGGAGATAAAAGCAGTGTCTTTAATGAATTAGCATCTTGATTTTTACAAAATGAAATATCTTAATAACCAACAATGGGAGACATCAGTGGTTAATACAGATCAATGTCTGTGTTCAGATTTGCAGAGTTAAAGACATAAGCTAATATATTTGGATAGGTCTTAATAAAAAAAAATTCAAATAAGAAGAGAAAAGTGATAGGTATCCTGAGATTTCTTAAGAACTAGTATGGACAAGACTTTTGATCATAAAACTGCTGATTAATAACATTATCGTTTGGATATTCGAGATATTGGTTTCCTGAATATGTTCTATCAAACAAACTCCTTTCTCCAATAATTTGACTTAGAACCATAGGATCATAGAAGCATTTGGGTTGGAAGGAGCCTTTAAAGCTCATCCAGTCCGCCCAACCTGCAATGAGCAGGGTCACTTTCATCTAGAGATAGGTCAGAGCCTTGTACAATCTGTTTCCAGGGATGGGGAATGTGCCACCTCTCTGTGCCACCTGTGCCAGTGCTTCAGCATCCTCGTCATAAAAAATTCCTTCCCTATATTAGTCTGTGTCAACACCCTTTTAGTTTAAAAACACTGCCCTTTTTCCTACCATTATTAAAAATTCTGTCCCCATCTTTATTATACAGCCCTCCAAGGCACTGAAGGGCTCCTATAAGATCTCCCAGAGACTTCTCCAGCCTGAACAACCCCAACTCTCTCAGGGTTTCTTCACAGGAGAGACACTTCAGCCCCCTTATCTGTTTTGTGTCCCTCCTCTGGACACACACAACGGGTCTAATTCTTCCTTTTATTGAGTTCATAAGCAATATAAAGACTTAGATTTGGAGTTTATTTGGCTCAGAATATTTTTCCAGTAAAAGTTGCTTGAAATTGTAATTCAAAGCTGAGACAAGATTGACACAGAAATCTATTGATGAGATTACAAAATTAGAGCTCTAAGTAAAGACAATTAAAGAAAATTGTATGTGGGCATTCATGGACAGGAAAAAAGCACTGAGCTTATAGCAAAGTACAGAATTTTGTAGCAGTTGAAAAGTTTCAGTATTGCTTATTAAGAAGCAAGTTTATTTAAGCAAGATGTTTTGTTCATAATTGAGATAAAGTCTTCATACTCTGATAGCTCATTAACTATTGCTATCAAATGAAGCACAACACTCAGAAAAACACTTGCTGACTAAACAGTTTGTATGACAATGCTTAGCATGTTTTTACCCAGGAAGTTTGTTCTAAAAAGATCTTCTTGTTGCCTGTTTGCACATTTCTTTCCTCTTAAAACATTTATTCAGCAATAATGAAATTTACTTCACAACTTAGCTGACTTATGATATTCTTTTTTTTGTCACTTTTTCCAAGTGACAAAAAAAATATTCTTTTCTAGTCTAGGAACTAGCTGACTGAGCTGCAGTTTTGTATCCCAGTGATTCTTAACAACACAGTTGAGAAGAGTCATAATGTTCAAGGGCTTGCATTTTTCTTCCTGACATCTTGCAGTAACACCTACTGAAAAGAATACAAAATGTAGTTCATCCTGTGAAGACAAAACATTTTATTTCATAAAAAGCACGAATACAAAAATGGTATAATAGAAAATAAAATTCATCGTGACGCTTTGTAGTCAATTGTACTAAGTTTTACCCAAGGCCTCAGTCTTTCTTTTTGGGATCTTATCACATTCTTCTTGAATATGGATTAATACAGCTGATACAGTATTCAAAATTACTGTATATTTTGGTGCTGCGTTGTTCAGAAAAAAGTAATTAATAGACTGTGGGAAAATGCATAAATAGTAACATATTAAAAGAGAGGACATTAGTTTGAAAAATACTGTGGCACATTGTCAAGTCAACTATGTATAACATTAAGCTGGTTAATTTTTTTTTTACTTTCTTGTGTGGAATCAGTTGGTGTGTTACATATGCTGAAAGACAGAAAAATGCAGCTGGAGCTAAGGAATATGGAATTTTCTTAAAGTCTTTTGGCATTTCAGACATGCTTGTAGCTTTTAACTGTAAGAGGAAGCTGGGTATATCTTGAGTACTTATAGTAGCTAATTTTATAGTAGGATTGACAAAGCTACTCCAATAACATATAACACTACAGTAGATATGAATGCTGGGTTTCAATTTACTTTGAAATACTTCAAAATATAAAAGCGTACAATAATCAAAGTTAGAAAACATAACAGGTGTATATCTAGAAGATAGTTTTATCCACTTGAAGAGATACTCTAAAAATGCTGATTGATTAAAAATATATGGAAATATTTTATTTCATATAAAGATAAATGATAATTTATTAATTAATTAATATTAAGTAGGATTAATACAATTTTGCCTGCTTATTGTTTCATTCTTAGATTTTTCCCATCACTATAGGATCCAGAAACCTGATTAGTTTCATGACATGGTTTCTTGTTTAGTTTCATTAGTTTCACGTTTCTTCAGTGATTTAGGCATCAGGGTGATCACCATGTTCATTACAGAAGTGGGCTCTTGGGATACCTGAAAAAGACACTTGGTACAACCTATAAGTTGAACATGTCCTCAGTATGTACAAATAAACTGCACATAAAATGTCAGCCTTCTTTTACTGAGCCCAGAGGCATCCCATAAGTAAAGCAAAAGTCCAAAGGCATTACAATCACCTACTTGCTACCCTCGTGTCTGATAAAATCACTCTCCCAAAAATCACGGCAGACCAAACTATAACCACCTCCTCTCTAACTCTTTATAACTCACACACTATTCATCTTCCAAAGGATAAAGAATATTTTACTGTGCCTTTTTCTGATTAAGATGGTAAGTTTTTAGCTACCTTCAGGGCTGCTATAAACTCTGCATTACAATTTAGAAGAAAATATTGGAAAAGAATAACATATACGTATTCTTTCTCCAAAGAGAAGAAATTCAACCTCCTTCCAAAAAATTTGCTTAGAAACAGCTAAGCTAAAAGAGGAAATCTGTGTTTGATACCCAAATGTTCATGTCTTAGGTGGTAGCCCAACTTTCTTGCAGTTTTCAAGTGCAGCCTACATCAATGTTAACTAACAGGTCCTACTAGCTTTCTTTTGATAATATTATGGGACTGCTTGAAGATTTTTTTAATAGCTAAATATTTGTTTCTATTTGTTTCTAAATATTTGGTTCAGTTATTTCTTTTGTGAGTTTTAAGAACTTCTTCTGTCTCAATAGACTTTCCATGTCTCTCATCAAGTACTAAAGGTAAAACAAAAAGAAAACTACAAAAGAATGGTCTCTAAGTCCCATAGTCCTGTCATCTTTTCACTATCTCCAGAATAATCACCTCCATACATGCTACTGCTTTCAAGTAGTGCTTGTTTCTTGCTGAATGGGAGATGAAATTCATCATACAAGTACAGGAATTATCAGTGATTATCTGGGAATTTTATAGGTGAAGGTTTTTCTAATGGGAAAAAGGCCTTAAGAATTTAAAATACAATATCTCGCCCAGTGATACTTTCAAAGTAAAGGTACCCTGGCAGTCTGAATGTCAGTGATATTTCTACCATTATAGTAGAAAATCAAAATGAAAAGCAACTTTTAGTAGAATCTAGATGGTTTACATTCTCACAGATAACAGAATTTAGTATGAATACATGGTTGTGCCTTTTGAAAAAAAACCAAACAAACTCTAAACCCATGTGCTTTTCTGAAAATTTTGAGTAAAATATCTTAGAAAATAAATGGTTCTATTTTCACATCAAAAAATCACTATGCTGTTTATATAGTTTTAAAAAACTTTCACAAAATTTAATATTCTTTCATTTTTTAAAAATTGGTTTTATTCGAATATGTTCATTTTGTCAAAATAACATTTCAAAAAGTTTTCCAACTTCATTGTTGCTGGAAGATTACTTTTAAACCTTTAAAGATCACTGAACTAGCACTTACAACCGCTTCTTTGAATGGTCACACAGCTTCTTCTACCATAAGCATGTTTTTATCTTCACAATGTAAAAGTCAGAGAAGAAATCCAAATATCTCATTTAATCACTGGAAGGCTGGCACACAAGTTATTTAAAGAGAACTGAACCTTTGTATCATACACCAGTGTCATAACCCAAGAAACATTCTTCACATTCTATTTAAAAACTACCATATAATAGCTTTCTGTGCAATGACTTGATAATTGATACTGATATTGTGGTTTAGAAATCTCATTTTTGATCAGAAGTGATATATAACTGTATGCTACAGTCCCCAATGTCTTCAAGACATTGTTTGATAATATCTTCAAGGACAGTCTTTTATTGTCATCCCCTGCTCGTAGGGGTGGCAAGGAGTAAGCAAGGAACTGTGTAGGTGCTCAGCTGCCAGAAGGGGTCAACCACCACATTATATAGAATCAGAGAAAAATCATAGGCAAAACCAAATAAAAATATTTTCTATTTTTTTCTTTATTTTTATCTTTTCTTTCCTTTTTTTAATTGGCTAAAGAAGGCAGCCTTTGGTTGATATTTATGCTGTATGGATGGAACCTCCATCTAAGTGTGCTTTTTAGAAACAGAGAAAGCAGATTAATTTTCTGCATTTTACCATACGTCATAAGGCACTGCTGTGGCCTTAATAAATTATTAAACTTAAAAATTATTAAACTTAAAAATATATAAACCTATAATATTTCTCTGCTAAAGATAAAACTATTTCAAGGTAAGATAATCCAGATATTCACCCCACTCAACAGGGTTTTCAACATCTCCTTCTTCATGTCTAATATGCTGCATCACACCTGAAATCAGTTCACCATTCAGCATATCTTTCATTCTTTTCCACAAGCTTCCTGCTTGTTGAGGATGGACAGCAGAGTAAATATATAACAGGTGAGTGAAAATAATAAAATCTTTCTTTCTTCCAATGGTCTGTACATCATCATTTTTGCTGATAACTTGCAATGTCTGACCTTTTAAACTGACAGGATGTTCACCAATGAAGCTTTATAAAGATGGCTATCTCATCTCAGAAAAATGGAAGCCAGGCATTCAAGAATGACTTGTATTTGTCTCTGAATCAAACTGTCATTCTTGCTCTGTTAGTGTCTGTTATCAAGTCAGGACAAGCAGTTATTCTGCAGGCTAGTTCATGTAACCTTGAATTTTTCAGAAAGTCCTTGAGAGTTAATTCAATGGCTTTATGCAACTACAGTTCATGTACATGAGTGCGTTATACAGAATCTTGGCAGATAGCAGTTGTAATAAACATTTAATTTACAATCCCTCCAATCCTTTTAGTTTTGCAAAGTGCTTCATGTATCCATCTATTTCCACTGATTTATTATAATCCCTGTTTAGCTCAACTTACATTTATAAGGAACCCTTCATGGCTTGGAAACTAAGGCAAAGACATGAGCAGTTCATCATTCAGCAGGAAACCTGTTAAAATTTCAAACTGGATATTAGTCCAGAAATTTAACAAATGGAAAAACCTTCTCCCCTCCAAATCAAATAAAAAAAAACCAAAATTGTGCATCCTCACCCCTTTCCTGAAGCTGACACTCTGGAATCTCCTGTCTGTGGTACTGTCAGAACGAACAATTAAGATACATATTTTTGTTTCTAATATAGCATTTTCCAAATGTTTCAGTTGATGCTTTATTAAACAATAGATTGTTACATTTCTCAGTCATGGCACAATTCAAGTATCTTAGAGACTGAGATCCCCGAGTCTCATGTCCAGGCATGATTAAAAGCTGGAGCTTAAAGTATTAAATTTTTATTTTATCAAAAGATGCAGGCACAAGGCTGAGATATGGAACTGATCGTTAGGGATTTTAAGCAGAACCGTTAGCAAAGGACTACATGTTCTGTTGACTACACCTGAGGGGCTTTTGGTAAGTGACTAAAGCAGTAAATGAGTTCTCATTAAACATAACGAGCAGCAAGTGCTGGGAATGAATGAGGTAAAAATAGGTTGGCTATTCTATTTCAGCTAATTGCTCTCCTGACAAACTGTTTATCTGGGCAAGGTCTTGAAATCTATTGCTGTAGCTCTAGCAAAAAGGTATCAAAGGAATATTCAGTCCTTGATTGCTATACATCAGTCCCACTGTGAATTTTAGCCTGTAAAATGTCTTCCTTTGTAACATATATAGATTGTACATATAATTTCTTCTAAAAATACTTCTGAGAGTTGTGGGATGAAGAGTCACTCTTACTAGTATGCACTTGCTGGAAAAGTGGAGATGTACCCTATTGGGGTTTCCTTTGTTCTGGGACTTCTCCATCTAATCAAAACATTTTAATTAATATAGTATCTCAATTGTGCTTTTTCCTTAGAATGCTTTCATCTATTAAGATATTAAGATATTCTATTTCCTGCTTTTTTTTTTTTTTTTGCTCTGCAGTAGAAAGGTTAGGCACAGAAATAAATAACCTGCTTTAATGTCTTTCTCCACTCTCTCTGGGAACGAAGCAGACTACAAGAATGCTGTTGTATTTGTTTATGTTTTATCAGTTTCTCAGTGATAATTACTTATGGCAGTCTGAAGAGCTGTAGGCTTTCCTTTCTATGCCTCATTTTCAATTTTTGTTTTTTACACGTTTACCAGTCAGTTAATAACAGACTATTTAAATATTTATATTTATTCCATGGTGTAATGCATACGGAAGATTCACAAATCACTTTTAGCTTCTTCTGATTATAATTCTTAAAAAAAAACCAAAAAGATATCTTCATTCAATCTGACATATGCAAGTTGAAATAATTTAGCTTGGTTTGAAATAGGTAAATATGGCAAATAAAAAGGAGTGTTGGAAAACATGGCTTTAGCACTAGGTTATGATACACTTTCATAAAGTGTACAAGTGTAAAAAGATACGAATTTCTTGATTTGAAATCTTTGGACCTACATAATCCCTTATGCATCAATTAGCTGGCAAGAGTAGCCAAAGCTTCTTTTTATTTAATATTGTGTTCTGCTTCTTCTTTTACCCCTTTTATTCTTTGTCTTTCATGTTTAATAGAGTCTTCTGTCCATTATAATCATTAGTTTTCATAAAGCTATAGTAACTAATATAGTAGTTTTAGAGTTTTTATGAAATCACAGATTATAAAGTCTGTTGGGAAATTCGTTATCATTTGTTCTTGTCTTTTGCTCTAGCTTGGTCACAGACATCCCACAAGTTAATTCATGTTTGAGAGAAAGCATACATAGAAACACAAACGCATGCACACACACATATATACTCATGATACAAATGTAAAATTTTTATTGTCAGAGCTACCTTATCCTTCTGAGTCTAGAAAAGTTAGGCTTTACAGGATGAAGTGTTGAGTCACGTAGTTAGAGATTTAAAATTATAGAGGTCTTTTTAGAAAGAGAAAGTTCATTGTCTGAAATACTAAAGGAGATTAAATTTCCATGTGGAATCTCTTTCTCTGCTAATGGTATTGAGGCCATGAAATAAAGAAATGAAATCTATCAATCAAGATAGTTCCAGACGACATAGGAAAATATTTTTGTTACTACAAAAACACTTACAAGACTTCAGTAAGAATAGCATTCATAATTTTAAACTTCAGTGGTCAAGAAAAGTGGACACAAATTACTAGAGCTTCAAAGAAAATCTGTAGGATGAAATGAATATTAAAGGACCTGTGAAATAAGATATCTAAATGGCTTTGAATTACTTATGTTAGTAAAGTGAACACATTTTGTCCATAAACATACAACTAATAGGATTAAAATCCCTGAAGATCTAAAAGATCTGAAAGACAGAAGTGACTTTCTTATCATTAAGATGTGGGGTTTTTGAATGGCATCAAATGAAAAAAAAATATGCTCTACTAGTTCTGTGGCTGAACCTGGTAAATTTATGCAAGTTAACAGGATTGACTATAATAAGCTTATATGTATGATAACCCAACCTTTTAATTGCAATCATAATATTTACTTTAAATAGTGTGAAATATCTCCTTGATAAACTTCACTTAGGGTTGAGTAGCTACTCCTAACAAAAACAGTATTTTATTTGTGTGGGAGTACACTGATGTGAGAGCGCAATGGTTTGTGATGCAATAGTAGAAGGTTACTCTTTGTCATTGATATTTAATTTTTCTTCCAGTTGATGTGACCCTTTAAAGTGACGAAATGCCTAGTATGCCCTGTCTTCTGGTACAGTATGGACACAGGAAGCCGATATTACATCTCTTTACACTGGATTCCCTTGAATTTGATGTCAGAGACACTTGAAGTCAGTGACATAGAAAGGACTAATTAAGGTTACCTCATGAAGACACCCAGGGGAAAAACTTGAGTCAGTCTCTGAGTCTCTTTAGGCCTACTGGCCATGGAAACTGCTTTTGAATAGTGAGACTTTCCCTCTGCACACAATCTCTTTCAGCCCCAAAATCTCTCCTAATTAGCTAATAATCAGCAATTTGAACATCAGCCAAACCAGTTCATCAGATTCCAGCAATACTGGACAGATGAAATGTTTATTCATGAATTAGTAATTTATAATTGCTATACATAATTACTCAGCCTCCTGGAAATGAGCTCTTATTTGAATATGGTTCTTCCAACTGGTATCTTGTACTTTTAGAAATAAAGTAGTAATATTTAACTCTTCTTCCATACATTCATGGAGAAATTCATTACTGATAAAATTCCAGCTCCTGAGTGATCAAGGGGCCCAAGATGCCTATGCATATAGATATACAAATTAAATTGAATTGCAAAAAAAAGGCCATAGTGTGATTTTTTATTAACTACTTTTAGGTTTCCGTCTCTTCTCAGCTCCTCTAGAGCTCAGTTCTAGGAAGATTTCAGCAATCTGAGGGCTCAGAGAGCCAGGTCACACCTTCCATCAAGATTATAGAATTGAAATTGTTTGAAGATACAAATTAGTTGTAAAGACCAGCAAGCACATTAACACACATCCACTGAAGTGAAAAATGCTGTTAAAATAGGTTTTCATCAAATCCCACAAAATTTCTTTCATACTTTCACAAACTTTCCTTTTATTTAGGATCTCTTTAGAACTGGGCAGTGAAGTACCACTAATGTTTGAACTTTTTGGTTCTCCTTTATTTTCTCAATAGTGATACACATGAACACCTTTCTAAACTCAAAGCATATGCACAGGTCTCATTGTGCTTTTTCACACTCACTAACTTTCCATACATTTAAAATTCTCATCCTGTATTTAATTTTAATATCCAAATTTACAGTTAATCTGAGTTTCTGGACCTTAGGGCTACAATTAATTTGAATTAAAAAACTCTGTGAAAAATGCTTCCTGGAAATTACTTTTCCAATAGAAAACCTGCAATTGTATTCAGCATGATGTTTTCATTCAATCTTCAAGGTAACAGTACCTTCAAAATTAATCAATAGGCACTTGATTCCTCTATGAAGGTTGAAATAATTTTCTGGCAGCCCTGGCAGAAAATGTTTGGCAATTCAGTTACTTAAAATTGCTCTGGATTTTTATAAATAATTAGTCAACAAATTAATCTCTAGGAGTAGATCATTCTTTAGGAAGGGAGCTGGGAAATTTCAGTGTCTCTGTTTGAACATAGATATAAACATTTGCTTCAAACCTAAAACTATATACTTAAATCACTTTTGTGGAAATACAAAAGCAATAGCCCAATTTCTCATGACATTAGTAGTTGCATCTCCTGAAGATCTGGCTCATTTCAGTAAGTGATAATATGCTAGTTGAGAGTCAAAACCAACTAGACATGAATGAAAATGAAATCCTAAACAAATGTTTATTATTTCGTATTGTATTATTTTAATAAAAATTGGTAGGAATAAAGGACTGGTTTCATTATCTTCTAGCTACTTTGAAGGGCAAACAGAGACATTTGTCTCAAGAAACTTTATTGACTTTTATTGACGTGTTTGGAATCATCTGTTAAACTCTGAGAACATAAGATACCTTAAGGTGTAGAAGCTGTACTATCTCCACTCATTTAAAATCCTAAAGGAAAATACGTGAAGTTGTTAAAGACCACAGTTTCTTGCCAGCTATCAAAATTTTTGACACAAAATGATTGAGATAGGGTTTGTATTCTCAGCATTAAACCAAATTACCAAGAGGAATATGTAAAGAGGACCTTTTGTATTCTAAAAGTAAAACTTTGAAAACTTGCTAGATCTTAAAAGTTAGTTGAAAATATTACCGTTCTCATTGCTTTGAACATGGAAGATGGAAATTTTATATGAATCACATATCATAAGAAATAAAGCTGAATATTTGTGATAGACAATCAATTGCATCTTAGCAGTCTTGTTTGTTTTTCAGGTACTGCAAAAACCCTGACCTTTTAAAGACATGTAGAATGTCTACAAGTGCTCCTTTAAGATACAGGAAGATGATTATAAAGGTAGCAAAATGTAGAATCTTACTAAATAATGATTAGTAACTAGCAAAGAAATTTGTTTTTCTAAGGACATTAAGTGTATGGCAAATCATCTGTAAGGCTCTGTGGTGATTTGGAAAAAATAAGGTTAAGAAATTATAGTTTGCAGGTATTGGGGCAGAAAGTCAACGAACTTGAAGATTTCAATCCCATCAGTTTAAGGAAAGTATTTCTGATAATCCCCAAATGACATTTCATTAGAGAAATTGTTCATTATGGAAATCTACTAGAAAATCCAGGAACTGTAGGAGGTTGCATGCCAGGTGACTCATAACTGGCATTTGATCAAGTTCATCAATAGATTTTGTAAAAAGACAAAAGGGACATGTTACTTGCCTTGAGGTCAGGTTGCAAAGGTTGTTTAATTTCCAAAGTCTGTGTATGCTATCTGCTGAAGAGTGATCTGTGTGAGCGGAGTGTTGAAAATACATATGTTTTGCTGCCTGTCTACCCAACTGTCAATCACTGCATGGAACATGAGACCTTTCTGGACAGCAGCACAAGTAAGAATTGTTTGCTATATTTCAGTGTCATGACTTCACTTTAAAAATGTATAAAACAGAAGTCTGCAAACTAAAAGTGAGCACTCATGATCCTACTAATCTCTGAGCATGAGTCTGTCCATTTGGTAAGTATCCAAAGATAAATATCTGTAAATATATAAATATATATATATATTAATATGGTTGTGATAGGCTGAACAAATACTTTCACAGAAGTATCCATAATTATGATTTGAGTTCCTGATGTAGTTCTAGAATGAGAAATGTATGTGACATATTTTTCTTTCTAGTTTGTGTTTTCTTTTCTTTATAAAGCATTGAGTTTCATCTACCATTTGTATGCACAGATTTTGCTTTCCCTGTTCAAGTGCCATTATCTCCATCCACAAGTATTCCTTCCTTCCTTCCTTCCTTCCTTCCTTCCTTCCTTCCTTCCTTCCTTCCTTCCTTCCTTCCTTCCTTCCTTCCTTCCTTCCTTCCTTCCTTCCTTCCTTCCTTCCTTCCTTCCTTCCTTCCTTCCTTCCTTCCTTCCTTCCTTCCTTCCTTCCTTCCTTCCTTCCTTCCTTCCTTCCTTCCTTCCTTCCTTCCTTCCTTCCTTCCTTCCTTCCTTCCTTCCTTCCTTCCTTCCTTCCTTCCTTCCTTCCTTCCTTCCTTCCTTCCTTCCTTCCTTCCTTCCTTCCTTCCTTCCTTCCTTCCTTCCTTCCTTCCTTCCTGCCTTCCTTCCTGCCTTCCTTCCTGCCTTCCTGCCTTCCTTCCTGCCTTCCTTCCTTCCTTCCTTCCTTCCTTCCTTCCTTCCTTCCTTCCTTCCTTCCTTCCTTCCTTCCTTCCTTCCTTCCTTCCTTCCTTCCTGCCTTCCTTCCTGCCTTCCTGCCTGCCTTCCTGCCTGCCTTCCTGCCTTCCTGCCTTCCTGCCTTCCTGCCTTCCCTCCCTCCCTGAAACAAAAAAATCAGTATTCTTCTTACATAGAATTGAAAGGCAGTTTGAATATTCGCAAGAGAAATAAGGCAAATTATTTCATTAACTTCCCCTTCAGCATATGAAAGTGACTCTATACTTATTATCCCTGCTTTAAATTTAAGGAATTCACCAAAATTGTGTGATTTCTATATGCTGGCAGATTCTACCAGAAGCATAGAAATCTCATGAGATATTTCAGGAAAGTTGCTTGCATAAACTCGTATGGATAAAGAAGAAACATTATTAAGCTTGAATTTCATGAACCTAATATGTTTTTTTTAATCTTTTTTTCAGTTTGGTTGGTCCCTTTTTTTTTCTTGGTGAATATATGAGAATACATCCTTAAAACAAAAGCAGACTAGAAAGAGTGTTGAATTAAGACAGATAAATGAGTCTTCACAAAATACTTGCTTTTCTTTCAACCCAATGAGTTAGAGTAAAAAGTGTGTGGAACATTGCATGGTGGATGGTACATGCAGAAATAATATGAAGAACACAATGGTTTGTTTCAGCCCATTTTGTATGATGAGGATGATGAGGCAGTACCACCAGTCAAGAGAAAGAGAGCTGGCAAGGTGGTATAGGCTGCTAGTGCAGAAGATCAAGAAGTTCAAAGGTGAATATATCATATGCTGAATGACATTCATTTAAGCACTATTGCAAAAGTAAAGAACAAATAGTATGGGTTTTGATTTAAAACTTCTCAGAGTATTTGAACAGATGTTTTTCATTTGTTCTGGGAGATTCCATAAAGATTAAGGTAGAAATTAAGCCTGCCAGAAAAGAAGAAACTATGTGTAATAAGACTGTAGATGGATAGAAAAAGAGTTTAAGCATTTTAACAGATGGAACAGTTCAAGGAATATAAATATAAAATAATTATGACTTTGATGGGTCTTTATCACACAAGGCCATGTTCATCATAAATTATAAGCTATAAAAAGGATTTCTACAGTCAAAAGACAAGCCTGTTTGTATCATTAATGAATGAGGAACAACAGAGACATAAACCCCAAATCTCAGTGTGAAGAATAATGACAACTTTGATAAGTCCATTACACAGGCTTTCCTATACTTTGTAAAATATGTAGAATTAAAAAACCAAAGATTTTTCTTTTAAATCCCACAAGAAAAGCCTTTATGTGATTAAAATTTAATGGTTTGCCGTAATAATTTTGAAATGAAAGAATGAAATTACTTAAAACTGGGAAACAAGTAGATCACAGGCTTAATTAAAACAAATCAGAGTGAAAAGGAGTTCAACATTAATTTATTTTAGAGTGTACTTATCAACACTTCATGAATAATGTATTATTATTTCAGTGTCTAGTGTTCTATATTACACATCATATACATAGAATATCCTTTCCTTATGTTAACTTAATACAGGAATCCTCTAAAATTTTCTACCTCACTATCCATTTCTACAGACATAAAGAACCATTGGGGCAACTATCAAAAGACTGCTTTCCATTTGCTAAAAAGCCTATCCTTACTAAGATGTTTTTTTTCTTTTAATCAGATATTAGCAGGTAGTTCAATTTACAAGGGACAGCATGTACTGTGAGAGCAGTCCGTGTCATGTCCAAGTGACTCCTGAAAGAACAGGATATCTATCATCAGTTTGTTGGAATGAAACAGAGAAACATCCTCTAAAGAGATAAAGGGGAACCTTGTTTCTAATCTGGACATGACAGAATAACAGTACAGGATAATGCCAAATTAAGAGGAATGATAACTGTAATTTACAGATGATAATCTAATTTACACAGTGTCTGCTTAAACTGCCAGAAGAAAGAGAGGCTGGTACACACGCGGATTCTGCAGACTCACCTTTCCAGTCTGCCCTTGCCTTATGCCGTGTTTGTCTGTACTCCCACAGCAGCCCAGCTGCTAAAACAGATTTTCCCAATCCTGAAGCTTACTTTATAGGAGGTTCTTTTCAAGCTGCAAAGGAGTAAAATGACATGGTGTCTCATTTTGGTAAAAAACACGGCTGACTTACATGGCGCCAAATGTAGAACCATTGCTCTTTCATGAAACTGCAGAAAGTGAAGTGTTACATACCGTGAAGATGGTGTTCACCAGCACAGATCTTTATACCTGAATATTTGCTAAGTCTAAGACAGCCAACCTAGGCTCACTCTGCAGTCAAAGGAGGGAAATAAGGGTGGTTCCTCTCACTGTGAAATGCTTATTAATCTCCATAGCTGCGGCACTATGCTTGTAGTACCATATGTAATGTAAAACTGGTTAAAATGTCTTTTTATCCAAAACACCTACTTCATCTGGGAGAAATCAGAGTTTTCAGTGAGATAATATTTTAATAATAATATCATAATAATGTGTGAGAAAAAAAGTCCGTTTTTGCGTTGCCAAAAAAAGAGAAAAATTTTAGAATTGAAATGTACCATTTGCTTTCCAGATGTATAAATCCCTGGGGAAGTGTCCTAGTTTTATTTACAAAGGTAGTTTTAAATTAATTTTTATTATAGCTTTTGGATTTTAAATATAAGTTTGGTATATTACAGATTTTAATTAAAGCATACTTTGTCTAAAGAATTTTTTATTCATTCGTACAGCCTGTCAAAATCCAAACTAATTGCAAGAAGTTACTCTGGGACTAAGATGGTGTAAATTCTTCAAAGTAAATGAGTTGTCCTTCTATCTTGATGACTTTAGGGAGCTGCTGTCAATGGTTTGTGTGTCCCCTGGCCCCATGAGCTGGACAGCAGCCACATCCCTACAGTCCTTGGCTCCAAAGTTGGATTCTGTTGTGCTGTGCTCCAAGGTATATGCTTATAAATAAGAGCCACTGAAGCTGGCACACTGAAGTTCTGAAAAGGGTTTGGTAAATGCTCAGGGACATTATGGTGCCCGATGAACCTTTGAAGACCAAGAAATTCTTACAGGTTTCCACTGCCTGCCCAGTCCCAAAGACTCCTGCTTTCCATGGTGTCCTGCCTGCCATGTTACTACCGTGAGTTTTTGAGTGAATTCCCAGATTGCTTGAACTCCAATTTGGCTGCAAAAGGAGATATCTCAAGTAATAAAACCTACAAATATTACCTTATTGTGTGTGATAAAATGAGACATGATATCAGACTTTTAAAAAGTTTTAATTATAGGAACATGCTTTAAAAAAATATATTTTGAGGATTAAATTTTTAAAATATATTTTATTCTTTGACGTGGAATAAAAAATGCTTGATTATTTTTTAAGAAAGCAGAAAATTGTAGCTGATTTAGTATATGAATTGACTGAGAAAAATATAAAAGATAGCAAAAAATATAAAATGCAGTAACCAGTGCACATTATACACACAATATGTTTTAAAATACAATGCAAAGTTTTAGAATATACTTTCAATTTGCATGCTTAATAAGAAATATAACATAATGCATCCTATTTGCTAATCTTTCCCCCAAGAGCTTATCTGTAACAGTTAGAGAGAAAAGTGAGATTATAAAAAACAAAAAAAAAGGTTTTCACAAATCTAATTGAGACTTTTCATTAGGCTGATGCTATTTTTAGCCTGTCTCAAGGCTTCATAATTGAGCCTTTACAGTTGTACAAACAAATAGAAGACCGGTAAGAACCTGAAATTCATTATGTTTACTAATGAAGCCAGCCTGGAAACCTCTTCATTGAATATCACAATTTGATTGCCATCATTTTCTGATTGGACCCTTGATTTATATTTTAATGAGCATATATTATTTCAAATGCAAACCAGGGTGTTATTGGTGTATTTCTGACAAGATTAATGAAAAAAGTCTTATGTTCTGTTTTCTAAAAATATGAAAAGTGTAAATGCAAGGCAAAACCATTATAATATATTAGAAGAAGCTTATAATAACTGACATCAATTAATTTATTTTAAATTCCTGTGAAAGAATGTATTTTAAGCTCCTTATTGAGAAATTAAATTTTCAAGATTATTGTTTTTACAGTGGACACCCAAATAGCTATTTAGACTTCTTTGTTCTCATTGGCCTTGAGACATTTATTGCTTATGAAAGAAAGGAAATATTATAGCAAGAGAAAAACATTTTAAAAATAATTTTGCCTCTAAATACACGCAAACTCTTTAATCCAGATTAATTTTTTATTTATTACATTATTTACCTCTTATTAATTTAATTAGTATTTATTTTCTGTCTATTTTACTTAGAACCTTACTAATTTTATAAGGTATTTTTAAAATAATATTTGGATCTTTGCTACACTTTTACTTAGTGGTAGCAAATTTTAAAGCAAAACCAATATGGCTTCTTCTAAATTCATTCATTAACAAATTGAAGCATGGAAGTAATTACTTTTTGTACCCTTGCCTATCCTAAGTTTTATCACTGGATAGAGTAGCTGTGAGGAAAGACTGGTACATAAACATGCTGTTGGACTAAATACAGAAAACTTCTGAATTATTGGCGCTTTCCTCCATTAAAAAAAAAAAATTAAAACCCCCTAACAACCAAAGAAACAAAACCCCAAACACACACAAAAACTCACAAAGCCAGCAGAAGTCAGAGCTCTTTTCAGCACAACAGTAGGAAGCTATCCTGGGCTAGGGCCATTAATCCAAACACTCCTGAAAATGAGCAAGTTGGCTGCTCTTATTAAATGGCTGGAACTCCATTGCAGTAAGTGAAGCTGCACTGCACTGGACTACATCCAGTTTGTAACAATTATAAAAATTGGCTCCGAAGTGCTCACGTATTTTCCAGTGCTCCTGAAAATGAGAGAGCTGAGGTATATATGACAGGAGGAAAGGTTATTTGTATGCAAAAAAGTTATAACTCTTGTTGTATTTTGCTATTTTGTTTCTGTTTCAGGTTTTTTGCGCAGTTTATTTTAAATACCAAGCCAGGAAGTGAATGCATAGCTTTCCAAGTAGTTGTGGAAACATCTGTTTGGATTTATCTGTTACAGTTTTCTTTTCTTTTTGTTTGCATAATTTATGTGGGTTTAACTTATTACTTACTGGACAATATCTCTTTTTCTGCATAAGCTCCTTCATGTAAATCTAAACAGATTCTTGATCCAGCTGGTAAGATAACCACTATAAAAGAATGACTGAATTAATCAGCATTTTATGGAATATGCTTCAAATTTTACGTCCTTAGATGTTATTATAGTCAGTCATTCTTTAGTGAAAGGCTTTACTAAAAGACTGAAAAGGGAAGGGTGAAGACACATAAAGAAAACAAGATGGAGACACCGAGGCCAGTGAAGAAAGAGTCAAATCTCAAATAAGAGTAGAATGAGGAAATGCCCTAATCTTGGGCTAAAATTCTCTTATAAGGCTATAGTAAAAGTATAATTGATACATCAGACAATTTCCCCCGTAATTCATAGAATGCACTGCGGGGATGCAGCGTTCTAACCCCAGCCACGAGCAGAGGCACACGTGTTGAAGCAAGCAGATGTTGAAATAGCTGTGATCTGATGAGAAACCTGAATAGAAAGAAACAAGAGACCAAAAACTTGCCCTAGAGATAGAAGTAGAAGACCTCTGTTCCCAGAGATGAAGATGATTCCAAAGATAAATGAAAAGAACTTTTGCTTTTATACTAGAGCAGCTTATCCTTAAAACTGTACCCAAATAAGCTGAGATGACCCATGGTAGTAGTTGTGGGAAGACTACCAAACTGTGGAAGGATCTTCATGATTGTAGATTTCTGTGTGGCTGCTATTCCGGAAAATTAAAATCATGAGAGAACTGGTTATTGGGGAAAAGTCTCCATGGAATGGCAGGAGAGGTTTCTCTCCCTAAGTGAACTGAAGGAAGATTATTTTAAAGATGGTATACCGACTGAAAACACCACGTTTTGTCTCTTTACGTTGTCAGTGGGAAAAGAAAAAGGAGTTGAGGAAATGAGAAGTGTTTTGAAAGTTTATTCTACTTCTTATTACTCTTCTTTTAGTTCTATTAATAAAACTTTTTTTATACCCTTTAAAGTTTTGAGCCTGCTTTTGCCCTTCTCCTAATACATATCTCACAGCAAAAATTTAGAAAATAATTTTAATGGGTGCACTGGCATTTGGCCAGCACTCAACACACTACATAAATTGGTGCCGTGACTGAGATTAGCAAACCAAAACCACTACATCCTTCCAATTAGTCTGTCTTGTCTGTCTGTCTCTCCCCCTCTACCCCCAACCTGCCCCCTCCCATTTCTTTCTATCTCTCTATATTTGCTGTTAAATAAAATCTGTATTATTGACTTCTGCCTGTGGTTGTTTGTATCTTAATTCAGACAGAGGCATCCCTTTATAAATGGATCATAACAACATGCTCCTGCAAGAGATTTTGGAAAGCATTAATGCAGTTGGATTTTGGCTTTGGGATTTTGGTTTTGGGGAGGTGAAGGATAGCCAGTCTTTGAGTAGATACACCTGCAACTAAATAACCCCCAGAGTGTTTGAATGTAGAGTTCAATTTTGCTGAAAAAATAACAGCAAAGAAAATCTTTTGCAATGGAGCAAATTTGGCATGCTATAAGTGTCTTGTTTGTCTGCGGTTTCCTTCTACAAGGGAGGTTTTTTCTGGTTCAGCACTATCCCAGCAATCTATCACTTTCTTTGTTGCAATAGTCTGGCAGAGTCTCCTCCAGATACCAGGAAAAAAAAAATCTTTGTCACCACTTTTCCCACTTCTGAAAGAAAACATTTTTTTTTCTCCTGAATTACTGTTAGATCTATTTCAATTTTAAGAGTGCCTGATACATGACGAGATAATCAATATTTTAAATGCATTTCCAGAATGCTGGCTTTTTATCCCTGGAAAAACCACAGCTTTGGTGTATCTTCACTTGTTCAGGTAAGAGATACATCTTGTTCTCAATTTATTTTGGTGTTTCTGAGAAATACTGCAATCCAACAAACAGAAAAATGAAAACGTGTGAGAGGATGTTCCATTAAATTGTGGATTTACTTTGACTCAAAACATGGATCAAAACTGAAATAGTTTCCATTGCTTCACTTTTCAGTACAAAAACTTTACAACAGAGCAAAATTATACCAAAAAATAGGGAATTGCAAACATTTGGTTATTGAGGCTACATTCAACCATGATCAGAAGTGCTACTGAAACAAATGCTGACTGCTTAAAGATTTTCTAAGCAGTAAGTCTAAAATAATCCCTATAAGGTCCCCCCTGATTATTCTTCATGATTTGTCTATTGCTATCAAGTTAGATTTGACTTCAGCCATAGCAACTGCTTGCTTATTGACAATGATTTTTTTTTCCTTTTGCCTCAAACTGTACCTTAGGTTTCATGTTCTTTGGAGCCATTACCTTCCTTATTACATATTTGTTGATTAGACTTTTATAAAACATTACAATATGCCAGTCAGAAACCATGACAGTACTCACAAGCAGTTTCATAAAAAGATAACACAATTTTTCATACTTTTAAAGAAGAAATTTCATATATGCAACTTTAAATATTTAAAGATGCTCATTTATTCATGCATTCATCACTGTCTAACAGACAAAATTTTTTGCAAATGTAATGCCTTTTCTTTGGTTACATAATTTTCCATGAAAATTACCATATATTTTACCATTTTTCTGTTATCTGCAAATAATTTTCAAGTATTTACAAAAAGCTTTTGATTAAATCAAAGAAGAGCAATAGTTCTCTTCAGTTTTCTCCTTTCAGCACATAAATATTCATGGTTAGTTAAGAGCTTAAGTTGTGTGAGACTTTTTCTATTCATTTACAGGGTGAGGTAAATGCTTAACATCTATCTATTGTAGAAAAGGAATGCCAGGAGAAAAAGACAATTCTTGGATGAATAACAACATATGTTTCAATTGTGATTTTATTTTACTGGTATTCATAAAAAAGTCTCATAAGTAACCAGCTGTTGTTTCAGTTCTCACAATTAACTCAATCCTCAGTAACACAAGCCAAATGTTTTCAAGGAAATAGGCAATTTGTCAATAGGTGTGGTACAGTAATTGCAAAATCAATTTTTAAAAGTTTATGTATACTAAGCTGTGGCAAAAGGGAAAATATTGCAAAAGAGGTAATTTTTATTGCTAACATTATTGCTTGTCTATCCCAATCACAGCCTAATTTCTATGCCTGGGGGAGACACCTTCACTTATGACTTGGCACGGTGTGATCTCAGCAGATGGACAGAAGTAGCCAAAAGCCAGTGCTCTATGTACATTTAGGGTGTTTGCCAACAGCAGGATTCTCAAGCAGGAATTTTTAACCAGCTGTCAATCCTAAAATGATAACCTTATCTTTAAACTGATACAACACTACTAATTCAGCTTTGGGATATTTCTACTTCAAAAATTAGTAACTGCTAAAGTGTGCAAGGAAAGCTCTAATTTTGGCTTTGTTTGGGTTTCATATGTGTTTTTATTCTGTGGGGCATCTGAGCTGCAACATGGAAATATACATAAGACTCGAGTCTTTGGACACTGTGTCCTGGACATTTTCTCCTGTTTGATCCTGTGCAAATATCCCTTACTAAACACAGCTGAAAGCTGAAACTGCTGGGACATGTTTGGAAGCCAGGCCAAGTTGAATGGTGTCATTTCACCACAAATAGACATATTCATGCAGCAGACAAAGGCAGTTTAAATTTCACTGTCCACTGAGGACATCAACCCCTCTGAACTGTCATATTCAACAGGATCAAGAGAGACAAAATGTTAGGATTATTCCAAATTTCCTGAAGATACTACAAAAATCTGGCTGCTCCTCCCAAAGCCTTTTTGTCTTTTGAGTTAAACTATTGTGTACTGAGCCTGTTTGGTTCTATCAAGAAGAGCAGGAGTTTTTTAATCTCTTTAAACATCTGTGATAAATATTTGATCTGTGACATTCTGGTTCTGGGGAATATCACCAACAGGGATGCTAAAAAAAAGTATTTTGATTGTAAGCAGAGTGCTGCTAAGCATTTTTGGAAGCAGAGATGCTTTTCAAAGAACACAGTTTCCACAGAAGGTAATAAGTCACAGAGGACCTGTGACTTTTGTATCCTGTATTCTCATCTTCTTGCTTCCAGTGCTTGGTGACACTTGTCCTCTCACCTACTCTCTTCCTACTCTGATATATTCACTTATGAAATATTGCAATACTTTTAATTACCATTTAAAGGAACTTGCTGAGAATTAACTCTCATTTATACATGCTCTGGGGTTCTAGCTGGAAAATGCTAGCAGAATGGTGTATGGTGTTTGATAAGAGTGAATTCATATTTCTATTTTCATGGAATGTTTGTCATAACAGTCTATCCATGAGGACTACTGAGAAGTATCTTTTATACCTGTAAAATAAAATCATGACTGGGTGATACTAAGACTACAACACAGAATATTTCAATAAAAATTAAGAACACTTGATAACCTGGAAGTTATTTATGCTGAATGTATATTTTATTATGCATTTTTAGTTCTGAGCAATTATTCTTCTAGAAATGCCTTTTTATATTGCTTTAAATTTCTTTGAAAATCTTTGTGAAATCTCATAACTCTATGAAACTGCTGAAAGTAAGATAGTATTTAGAGACAACAATGAAATGCTATTTCATTTGGGGTTTGGGGGTGGTAGTGGCATTATTTGTTTGATTTTTGTTTGTTTGGGCTTTTTTCTGCAGTAGCTTCTTTTTACCTCATAATGTTTGCTATACAGTGGCCATCGGCAAATACAGTCAGCCATAGGATCTAGCTGGTTGTACAACAACCAGTATGAGAGAGTTTTTGTATATTTTGGGGTTTCCAGTTTGCTTTCATAGAGTCTAGGTAAAGAGGAGAGAAGCAGTGCTGAAAACAAGCTAACTAGTGCACCAATAAGCTCTGCTGCTGCTTTGCATTCTGCTTTGCTCTGTGCTACCAGCTGGGGTCTGCTATTCTAAATTTACTACAAATGCTTTGAGCTTGAGCTATGGCTTGTCTTTTAGACAAGAGTATGGCTGAGAGGAAGCTGATGATGGGGTCTGACAAGCATAAGCCTTCTCACAGACATGGCCTTATCTCTGTTGCATGGATCTACACGAAAGAAAAGGCAAAACCAGAGAAATGTGCATTTGACCTTCTGCACAGCCTTTCTTGAGAAAGCCTAATAAGATGGAAATATCCCTAATTCCTACTATCTATAGAAAATAGAGTCTGATAAAAAATGGGGCAGCAAAACCAGTAAATGTGGATGCATGTGATAAAGAATATGTTAACACAGTTTTAAAAGAGAAATACAATATTGCTAAAAATTTCATTAGGATAAATAATGCCTTATCTCACTAGGGATCATTTTGAGCACATTATAATAAAAAGTACTTATTTTTCAATCACTTAAAGTCATTAGTTTTATACATAATGATGTAAAGCATCTTCCTTTACCAGAACTCTCCTGAGCATGGAAAAAAATAGTACAAGATGTTCTATCTTACATTTTTGGCAAACTATTTAACTACTTTAGCTGAATCACATTTTAAAACCTTGACAGTGACTTAAATGGCCATGGATTTCAGCTTTGCTCCTAACATACCATAATGTCATAACTCTCTTCAGCAAGGCAGTGATGAGCAATTTTAAGCAGTGCAATGCACTCTCTCTGTGCATGTAGTCCCTCAACCCTCCTTAATAAGCATGCAGAGACGTATATTTTACAAGACACAGCAAGCCAGGGGAAAAACACCCCATTAATCTCCAGCAACTGGAGCAGTTTGTTTTGTAATGAAATTTTGTTCTGTCCTTCTAATACAAACTGGTGCCTGTTTACTGTTACGTTTTAGGTCCAAAAGAAGAGCTCTTTGACAGAAAATTTCTCTGTGGGTCATGCATTTTTACCGCAAAAATAACGCTGAAATACTTTTCTGCAGAAATATACTCAAGAAGGAAACAGCATGCTCTAAATTCATACATTGTTGTCTACTTTACTTCCCTTGACCAATAAAGGGCAAAAAATTAATTTGTGCAATACATGCATGAAACCCCTTGTCTATTACTAACCTTGTTCAATATTCACATTGATAGAGGCAGAATACCTAAGGCAGCTATTCTGGGTTTCTTTCATTTCTTTCCAACCACAGTAATATTACTGATTGATAAGGATGATCCCCATTAGCAATAATAACTGAAATAGTGGATCTGCTTTGATATGCAGCTTTTAGACAAGTAAATTTTGTGCATACCTTGAGACCATGAAGTGGTGTTTTTCTTTAGATATGAGCAAATCAAAATCATGCATTACTATCATAAAAATTGTTAAATGAAATTATTTTAAAAGCAGTATTGCTGGTCTGATTATGGTGTGTTGTCCACTTGGTTCTGCAGGTATTTATACATAAACAAAATCTCCTTTAGTTCATGAAGAGAATCTCCTTCAATTCATCAATTCATTACCTCACGCCTCTCCTTGGGAAGCATTTGTCTGCAGAAGATTTTTGTAGTGGAAGACAGTTCCATATGCACAATTCTACCAGGCCAAGGCTCTGCATCTATTTATAAACATTTAGTTTCCCTTTTCTATAGGCAGCACAAAGATTTCTATAGGTCTTTACCAGCCAGGAATTTTCAAAAACTTTCTGACAAATATGGTGGGGTTTAATACTTAATAATTCTATAATAATTACTGTGTAATTACTGTTCAAGGAGCTGCTATTGCACATATTGAAAGAACAGTTTCTGAGGGAAGGGGTGAAACAAAGAAGTGAAAGCTGAAGCTAATGCAATGTTTTTTATGGCCTTGTGCTAGAGACACATAATATTTAAAGGAAAAACAAAAACAAAAGTAACACATTACAACCTCTCTTGTTAAAGTACTAAAAGCAGCAGAATGCTCAAGGTTTTTAGGGAGCCATTAAAATGTTAGACCTTTATACAAGGCAGCAAAATTCAGTACATAATAATACAGTAGTCTCATACAAGAGAGCAAAATTAAGTAAATAATAGAATTAATTCTTAAATACAGCAGAATTTGTTATGTTTTTAATCCTGAACCAGCGTATTTATTGTTTGAGAGAATACTGATAGTATGAAGAATTTTTTCAGAGTATCAGAAATTCACAAACTTCATAAAAATTAGTGCAAATGGTTGGTCAAATATTTCCTGACAAAGAGCATGCCCTTTTGTTGTTTAATTTTCTCCACTCTGAAATGATTCATATACTCAAGGTATACAAACACTGTGGTATAATACAGTCTGTGAACTGCACAACAGGAATAATATATTCTGAGTAATTTTCAAATGATTCACATTCAAAAAACTTTTCTTACAGTCAATTCAGCTGTTGAATTGAAAAAAAAAAAAAAACAAAGGAAATCAGGATCAGTTGCATGCCATTGGCTGGCCAAAACCACAAACATTATTGCGATTATTATTGTTGTTGTAGATAATTAATCATGTAAAAAATGGACAAAGACTTCAAGATTAATATACCTCTTAATACATCAGAAGAAACCAAAACCAGCATATTAATCATTAATAAAATTCTGCATAATTTATAGTATTTTTTTCTGTGAAGGTAAAATATGGCTTTTTTCATACTTAGATTGATTTCAAAATTATCCCTCAATTTTTAAAGCCTTGCACATGGAGCCTTTTGGCATGTAATGTAATAGAACTACATTTATTCCATAGTGATAATTCTGGATTAATGTTTTCATTTTTGCAGTGCATAAATGCATCTAAATTCAAGTTAACTGAAGCTTTGCAGATGATTTACAATGGAACATTAAGAAAGCAGACTCAACTGTCATTCTGGATTAATTAAACCCTAATATAAAGAGAATTTCGTGAATATCTACCATCCTCATTTTGCTTGGAACCAAAACTGAGGAAAAAGCCCTCATGAATATGAGACTATTTTTTTCTCTCAAGTATTCTTCTCTAATCCTGTTTAGTTGCTTTAGAATCCCATTAATTTCATCAGAGGCACAGAATTCTGCAGCTGTGTAGGCGTTTGAAGAAAAAAATAGTGGTCAAACTACATTTTGACATGTTAAAAACAGAATCCATACATCTTCAGAGGTTTGAGCTAATGAGATTAAATCTTACTGTTTCAAAAGCATTTCTGTCACTTTCCAGCAGGTTTTTGAAATTCAAAATGTTTTTTTCATGAAGAGTGCAAGACAGTGTTCCTTAAAATATGAAAATCAGTCTTTTCCTCAAAACATTTTATCTGAATTCTGTACAAGATGCTGCCCTTTTATCTACATTGAAATAATGTGTACAGGTTTTGTGGAAATAATTGGTGTGATAGAAAATGTTTATTTAGTTCTTACAGTTATTTTACTCAAGGGAAGTGAATACCCTCACTCCAGAGAGAAACTTTGTAAAAAATTGTTAGAATGACCCAAATAAAAAGTAGTAGCCTATAAAAATATGAAAATGGAATTTAGAAACAGTTACCGTAATGAAAATAGACCTTTTTATTTCCTGAACCCAATGCTGCCTATTCTCTCAGACCATCATGACAGGGTGTTTGAATCATTGAATTGTTTGAGCTGGAAGGGACCCTAAAGATCACCTAAAGGTCCAAGCCCCTTGGTTCCCTGCTGCCTGCCACCTTCTGCCAGACCAGGTTGCTCAGAGCCCCATCCAACCTGTCCTTGAACACTTCCAGGGCTGGGGCATTCACAACTTTTCCGGACAACCTGTTCCAGCCCCTCATCACCCTCACAGGAAAGATTTTTTTCCCTAACATCTAATCTAAGTCTACCCTCCTTCAGCTTAAGGCCTTTCCCCCTTTCCCTACATTAACTTTGTGAAAAGTCCCTCTCCATCCCTCTTGTCGCCCCCTTGGGTACTGAAAGGCGGCTGTAACCTCTCTTTGAAGCTTTCTTCTTCTCCAGGCTTAGCAGCCCCAACTCCCCAAGCCTGGCTCCACAGGAGAGGTGCTCCAGCTCTCTGATCACCCCTGTGACCCTCTCTGGAGTCACTTGATCAGGTCCACATCCTCTTGCTGGGGACTCCAGAGTTGGATGCAGCCCTGCAGGGGAGTGTCATGGGAGCAGAGCAGAGGGGCAGAATCCCCTGTCTCCCTGCTGGCCATGCTGCTTTGGATGCAGCCCACGTGGATTTTCAGGGCTGCAAGTGCAGATTGCCAGCTCATGTGCAGCTTTTTGTCCACCAATACCTCCAGGTCTTCAGGGATGCTCTCTAAATGTATCTACTCACACTGGGAACTCATTTGTGCAGCTCAAACGTATTTAGATATGAAAGATTGTCAAGAGTTCAGTTGAAAGATTTTTTGATATATCTAGTTAACTGTATTAAAATTGTCTAAATCAACTTTCTGCTCAAAAGGTACAAAACTAGACCTTCCCCTAAGCAGGTAAAAACTCCTAATACCTGGATGTCCTTTCACATAGTTTGCAGCAGCTTTTCTGATTCTAGCTGATGATGAAGCATTGCTCACACTAGGACAATTTTGGGTTTATGGATAAATTTTCCAGATTAAAAAGGAAGTGTTTACTGCTACTTGGGAGTGCAGGAGATCCTAAACAAGGTTATTTTTGACAATATTATAGGCATATGGGCCTGAAGCTTGAGTTTAGGCAAGTTTGCCTTTTCTTGCCTCTGAGTAACTCAAACAGTTACATGCAACTAAAAGCCTGATTTTATCAATTGTCTTGCACTGTGTGCCAGTAAACCAGAAATTATACCTGGAGGCACTACAGTAGGACTTTGTGTAAAGACATTAGCCCTACATGATTATTCAAGTTTTCATACAGCCATCTGAGAAATACTGCTTTAGTATTTGATTTTGTAATAAAGACTGCACAGAAAAAAAAACCAAACCAACATACTGGGTTACGTTTAAAATATAAGTAGAAGGTAAATAAAAGAAGAGGCAGAATGCAAAATTTTTTCCTTTTACTGAGAACTCCCTTTGGGATTATTTGAGAAGTCTTTTCAGCCTAGCTGACCAAATCAGTACAGAATCCTTGAGTTTAGTTCACATCATCACCCTGGTAAGATGCTGGCCCAAGCCAAGAACCTACTGACTTGAATTAACAGCAGAAATCAGGTCAGCCAAACCATATTACAGATTTGTGGAACAGTAACTTTTCCAAACATATACTGTCACAGTATATGCATATTCTTTCATTCAACTAGATGATTTAAAGGAAAATATTTGTTCACAGTTCATTGGCATTTATTAGAATGCTAGTGTAGTTACCCATTCAAGGAAAGAATATATTCAGGACAAATAAGTTGAAATTCAGAAATTAATAAGTAAAATTAATTTTACTTATTATTGAAATTAATGAACTTCAGGCAACCAAAAATCTATATTAATTTTGTCTCTAAAATACTTATTTGAAGAATATTAGGCAATCATAACCTTGAGGTAGTGGGTCAAATTCAAATGGTTTTATTTTGAGTAAAAGAAAGTGAAATGTGAATGACATGATGCTTATTTATTGGCTACTAGCTTTCCAGAAAGGTGTTCAAGGTAATATTTACTGTAGTGAAGCATCATCCTGAATGTCCTGTAGAAAGATCATTCCTTGCATTTAAGAAAGGAGTTAGTAAACAATAAAAATTGAATGATCAAGCAAAGTCTCTTAGAGCTGTTTTAAACCAAAGGAGACTAAAATAATTTTGTCTGTTTGCCCCAAAGTAGTTATGGCTGCTTTTATAAAAAAATATATCAATTGTGCAATCACCATGGAGAGGGAAGAATTGCTTAAGCAAAAGAAAAAAGCAGGGACTAAACTAAAAACATTTAGATTATATATAAAGAAGAAAATTCATTGTGATGATCCATTCTTGCGCAAGATGTCTTATGTTTCCTGTAAAGTGGGATTTAAGTTCACTGATTTCATTGACTTTCATGTATTTCCCCTCTGTGTCATTGGTTTGACAGAGTAGGAAGCTCATGACCCCTTGTGCTAAACTAAACTCTCCCTATGCTTAGTTTTCATAAATCCCATTTCAGAGAACGTAGATACATGACTGAGGTCTCATCCGAGTTTTCTCTGGAGCTTATGAGAGTCACCACTTCTGTAAATAAATGATATTATGGAAGATATGATCCCAGGAATGACAACATTTGTATCTCCAGAGGAAGATGCACAAGGACAATCTTACAGGGAAGGTACTTAATGTACTGCTGTCAAAGAGTAAAACATCAGTGTATTTTTTTCCAGAAATACAAAGTTTTATTCCCCTAAGCACCAATTCAGTGTAAGACAGCGCTGATCCTGCAGTCATATCATAGACAGTGGAAACTCAGGACTGTTACTAATGTCAGAAAATTCCTTTATATTTTCCCATATTATTCTTTGCTACTTATATAATTCCCAAAATGTAGAATTATATTGTTGTGCCAGATAGAATACCTAAAATAGCAAGTGGCTTGTGTGTTGATAAGAGAACGGCTTTAAATCCTAAATTATGCTGTCATTCTGTGGGGGTGGTGGTGCCACCATCCCTGGATGTGTTCAACAAACAACTGGATGTGGCACTCAGTGCCAGGGTGGTAATTGGTCAAAGGTTGGACTCATTCATCTTAGAGGTCTTTTCAACATAAGTGATTCTGTTATTCTATAATATTATTCTCTATTACATAAAGACTCTAAATTGTCCTGCACAACAAGATAAAGGCTTGTGTATTAATATTTGTATATTTTCATATCTCATAGAGCTCAGATCATCGACCATTTAGCTCACTGCTCTTCCATTGGCTGGATCTCCTGGCCTTTAGCAAGGTAAAGATTTGCTTACCTGCAGGAGAGTGTTCAGCTGCTGTACGAGACAGCAGGTGGTGGTGCTGAGTTTTAGCAATCACAGTAGAAACTTAGCCTCTGAGGAAGTTTGTTCATTTCTTTATTAGAATTGAAATATTTTAGTGACTAACACTACTTAAGATGAAAGAAGAGGTAAAGGTGTTTCAGACCAAGGGTCTCATCGCTGCGTCATGTCTCTGAGAGTGTCCTCTCTCTATTCTTATCAGGTGTCCATGCAGGGACAGTTCATCAGCCCTGTAAACAGCTTGTGACACACCTCCACAAAAGTCAAGCCAGGTGATTTGTCCCTCCAGATTGCCAATTTCAGCCAAAAGGCCTAACCAGGCTGCAACCTAAGCACCATCAACATTAGCAGTGCCATCTGCAGGTGTTAGTAATATGCTTGAGCCATTTCTACATTTGTAGCAGAATAAGAGGAAAGATTTGTAGATGACTTCACCCTGCAGGCTGGTCCAACTGCCTCTTATTATTGTAGATATCATAACTTAAAAAAAAATAAATTTACAGCTGTATAATTATATATAGTTTTGCAAAAACAGCCTAATAATTATCTGAGAGGTGATGAAGGAGTTCCTGCTACATATCTTATCTGATAATTCAAATTCCAAGCCTACTTGAGCCTTTTCCTTTAGGTTACATTTGGAGTATCATTTGTGGTTTGTTTTTTTTAATAGTATAAATTTCTACATAATATTTCTAGTGTTTAATAAAAATAATCAACTTCTATAAAATGAAAGGCCTAACTTCCAGTTAGTACCTCTAAGTGTATATGTACGTGTGTATGCATGCATATATATGTTACATTCTATATCTCAAGATTACATTTTTCTAGAATTAGAACAGATGCACAAATTTCATTTTATGTTCTAGTTCACGCATTTTATCTGTTTTAGAAAAATTTCGCAAAATATAGCATCTCTGCAGGCTCTTTAAAGCCAAATTTCTTGGAGTAGAAGGAGGAAATGTAACTTTCTAACTAGCTTATTTTGGCTCAGGTTTTTTTTGAGGCAGATGTTACAAATGATGAGATGTGTCTGTTCTGGGCCTTGGTGTAGAAATTATTCACCACAGCAGACAGAGACCTTTCAATTTTACTGCCAGTTATGAGCTTGTGAGTAACACACCACAGTGCCCTGATTAGTTTTTGTTTTCACTCCCTCATGATGATTATTGGTAGGACTGGAACAGAATGATAAGGATATTCTTTCTGATAAATCTGATTTTGAAAGACAGCTCACTTTCTAGTTCTTTGTTCACTTGGTTTTGCTAAATTAATCTAGCTATTAGCTCTATCAGTCCTTATAAGAACTCATCTGCCTCACCCCTTGTTGTCTTGAGGATGCTTTATTTCTCACAGATCTTTTGTAACACTGTCTTGCCAGAGGTATGAAATACACGAGGAAAACTCAGTGTTGTTCAAGGAGCAATGAATCTGTATAAATAGATTGTTTTACCCTTTTACCCTTTCTGTGCATCTTGTGTACCTTTTAAACCTGAATATGGATATGTTCTGAAGATTTTTTCCTTAATTTTAGTTGCAAGCCCAAAATCTAAGAACCATTTATTGAATTTTCTTTTCTTCTTTTTTTTTTTTTTTTTTTTTTTTTTTTTTTTTTTTTTTTTTGTGGTGTATATTTTTAGGTATACTGAAGTCTGCATCCTGTTTCTACTGAAACCTGGAGAATTTACTGCATGTAAACAAGCCAGTTTCCCTTTAGAGCCTCCTAGTTCTTCACAATTTCTAGTTGTGATTGCATATAAAACGCCCAGTAATCAAAAAATTATTAACAATATGACCTTGAAAATGTCCCTATGACTATGGACAAAGAGGTGGGAGACTGAAGTTATTATTTAATGGATAGCAATTTTAATTTGCCTAAGATCATGTGACAGAGCAAATGGCTGAGCTTGTGGGTACAGTTCTGCTCTCATCTAAGGTGATAAAATTTGATTTATCTAATCTACTCCAGTGCAACCAAGGCTTCAGCCCTGACTGATGGCATGATATATTAAGTACAAAGGAACCCAGTGAACTAGTGTGTGATGGTGTTTCAATAATTTTTCTCAATCAGAAAATTTCTATATCATGCCCTAATACCATTTGAAAAAAGATATAGCAACCACCATTATAGTAAATCAGATTGCCAGGTTGATGTTCTAACACTTTCAGAAACAAGATATTCTACACTGAATTTTTTATGAAATTTGTGCCCTTATACAACTCAAAATAAAATGTCTTAAAAATTATTAGCCTGTAAATGATGTCTACATGGTTTACACTACTTAAATTCTTTAGAGCATGGCAGAATTCTCCCTTTTTGCATTACTGTTATTAAATTAATATATAATTAACTTAAATTAAAATGCTGCATGGCTCAGGAGGAACATTTTTAGATGCAGAATGAGTTTTCAGGACTAAATACATTTATATTTGAGCAATTAATTACATAAATAAATATTTAGATATCTCATTCCTAGGAAAATTAAAAATTGTTCTGTTTAATTATCTCAATGTCTCAGTTTTCCTTCTAAATGGCAAAGTGAATGTAATTGTTTTATAAAAAGTCCTGACATCCCTGCTTGCATTGTGAAACACCCATTTTATTGTAGTTTTGATGCAATGAAAGGGAACATGCCAACAGTGAGTCCAGAATATTTGATTTTGAAGAGCAACTATCACTATTAAATACTTTCTATCATTATCTTTAGAATCAAAGGGTTTTTTGTGGTCTCAGAAACTGTAGATATAAAAGAAAAAGGTTGTGTGCAAAACCACCAAATCTAAGAAACATCTAATGTAATTTTTTTCTTCTCTCCTCCTAGAAAAACAGAAAATGCTTTATGCGTGATATATCTTTAGCTATTTTCCAAACTGAGTTTATCTGTTGTATGTTCTGGGAAAATGAATTTTGTACTGCTTTCAGGCCTTCATCATGCTGCACTATTGAGAAGTTGGTATTGTCTTGATTCCTTAGACTGGATCATTGCATTCTGATAAAAAGCCTTTGTTATGGAAACCTTAGTTTTGGGAATATCAGAATTTCCTGAAGAACAGCAATAGAATGGACACTTTTAGTGTCTGGTAAAGTTGAATCCCCAGAGAAGGATTTTTCAGTTCAGAAAACATCCAGGTTTTGTGCAGAAGTAACTCAGAGGCTTAGAAAGGCCCACAGAAATTATTTTGCTGCTGCATCTTTCAGAAAAGACAATATTTCGTCATTCTTCTTAAATTTTCTTAAGGAAGCTGAGCATATATTTTTAAATATTAAAAGATGTCTTTCTCAATGCATCTTTCCTTGAATTGCTGTGCTGCAATTTGCTGTATTTTAACCATGGAGAAATCTGCAATGTTTGCCAGCTCACTGTATGTTTGTTTCCCTTCTTGTCTTCTAAATACTGATTATGAACAAAAAATAATTCTGAAATCACAAATGTTAACTGATGGGCAAAAAGCTAAACAAAATGGTGCCTTATTTTCCCTAGCAACAGTCATGCATGATAATAAATGTCACAATGGTTTTTAGAAAAGATGGTTCATGTTTAGGTTTAGTTATCAAAATCCACAGCATATAGGCTGACAGCTTTTGAAATACATAAACTATTTCTGTCTTTTTGTTTCCATAGCAACCGAGTGCTCAAAGCTTTAGTTTTGCACTTGTGGAAGAAAAAAACACCCTCTCAGAGTAGGATCTGGAATAGTCTGGAACAAAAGAAGAATGGGTGAAATGGAAAATTAAGCAACTACACTGACATCACCACCCTCTCCCTCAAAATAACCCAAAACCCAACCAATCCCAAACAAGCCTAGCACAAAGCATTTCTCCTTCAGTTTGATGTTGTGGATTTATTTTTTTTTAGTTGATGGGTGCTTTGCCTTGGACATTTATGTAATCAAAGGCTGGCCCATTTCACTGTGCAGTGCTTCAGGAGAGTAAAATGTTCACAGTGGCATTTATTTAGATGATCACTTTGTTCACCTTGAAATGAAATTTCATTATAAACACGAGCTTAATAGGTACTCCATATCTTTTTCCATAAAGAATATTGCTATTCAGAAATGTGTCATTAAGACTCTGTCACTCTTTCTAGTTTTGATTTGTTTTGCTTAAAACCTGTTTTAAGGAGGAATGCTGTTTGTTTCAAAACATTTTGGTAAGATTTGCCACATGAGGGAGACTATTTTCCAAATGGAAAAGGATATTTATGCATATCTAGAAGTATATTTATTTTGGGAAAAGAATTGAAAGAGAAATGATGTAATGGGTGTTATACGGATATGTGGATAATGTATGACTAGGAAGATACAGTTTAAAGGGTTTCCTAGCATATTGAATTTGGCTGTTTATTTCCTGAAGATAAAAGTAAAGGTAAGAGAATGTCCCTGGACTATTCATCCCCAGCAAGAACAAATGAGGAAACTTGACTGCTTTCAGGCATTCGTGGGAATGGATTTTATGTTTTCCATCTATAGAAATATGCAGATTTCACCTAAGTCTTACTTGCCTTGCTAATTTGTCCAGTACATATAATATTCATGAGAGAAGGTATTACTGCTACATAAAATATACAAACATTTTAAGAGCAGTGAAATTTGTTTGATCACACTATTCTGTACCATTTTTCTTATAAAATTAACTTGTATGTAATAATCCTTCCTTCTGTGACAAAAGGTGCAACTGCAAAGGATCGATTGTCAAAAGACATCACACTGATTTCAAACTGAACTGTTCTTTAGTTATATTAGGCAAATTGAAGACAATAAAGCTATGTATAACATATGATTTTAAATTCCAAAAATTTCACTTGTCAAAAACATAGCCTCTAGAACTAGAATTAAACTTGAATTAGCTGCATACAACACTGTGTACAGTATATAAAAAGCCAATTTAAAATAGGCTACAGTGGCAATTCATTGCCTTTAGAATATTAACACAGAGTTTTATCAAGGAGGCATTATCCCTAATGCCTAATGTCCTGATAAACCAAAACAGCTCCTAAAAAGCCATTTCAGTCTAATGGTTAGAGGCCATATAAAATATAAAATGGCATATGAATGAATACAGTCTGGAATGGCTTCCTGGTGTCTGTTTTGCTTTGTCAAATAAATATGTAAAATATTCCTTTTAATAGCTGAAATACATACTGGTTCAGCAGACCATGAAGATATCCTATGGCATATATAATATGTGCCCTTAAAAGAGAGTAAGCCTTCTGAAGTACTCACTGCTCTGGTTTGAATGAAGCACTTATTCTTTTTATGTATATAACAGCTGTTTGTAGATATGACTTTGTGATAAATTTCAGCCTTCCATCCTATTTATTCTACTGTTATGATCAGTAAACCTTAGCTTTGGTTTAGATCAATGTGAAAGCTGCAACTACTTCTATTGTCTTATTTTTAGCTTCTCTACATTTGCAGCTGAGAAAGGAATGGCATCAATCAAAAACTGCCAGATTTGATAGGAAGAAAAATGAGAATTTCATGCACTATATAAAAATTTTGGAAAGAAAAACCAGCTAAACTGCTTAATATATCATTAAAAGCTACTTTGCAAAAGTTGAATATTTTGTCAGCTTTCTAAACTTTTTTAATGTTATCCACACAGAAATACACCCTGAAAAATCCATATTTACTATATATTTGAAAAATAAAACTGTTATTTGAGTCATAGAATCATAAAATGGTTTGGGTTCAAAGGGGTCTTGAAAATCACCTACTTCCAACTCCCGTGCCATGTGCAGGGATCAGATTGCTCAACTCCCGTGCCATGTGCAGGGATCAGATTGCTCAAATTCCCATCCAACCTGGCCTTGAACACCTCCATGGATGGTGACCTTACTAGGAAACCTGTGTGACTGCTTCACCACCCTCATAGGAGAGAATTGTCTCCTATTCCAATTTAAAAGCACATTCTTTCACTTTGAACCTATTCTCCCCTCCCTCTCCTTACGTACTCATTTAAAACAATCTCTCTGTCCTTCCTGCAAGTTTCATTTAGGTTCTGGATGGCCACAATTCGGCCACCCTGAAGCCTCCTCCCTTCCAGGCCGAACACCAAAATTTCTCTCAGCCTTTTCTCACAGATCAGGTTCTCCATCCCTCTGATCATCTTGTGGCCCTCCTCTGGAGTCACTGCAGCAGCTCCCTGTCCCTGCTGTGCTGGCGCCCAGAGCTGGTGCAGCCCTGCAGTGGCTCTCAGCAGAGCAGAGCAGAGGGGCAGAATCCCCTCCCTGGCCCTGCTGCCTTGGATGCAGCCCAGGAGATGATTTGACAATGCTGCTGGATGCTGCGCTTCTCTATAACACTGTGAAATTTTCTCAGATACATATTCTACTGTTTTACAGGCCAGTGTTTCAGGTACAGATACTTATGACAAAATTTACAGAATCTTAAGTTCTAAGTTACAAAAACTTCTTCTTAAATAGATCCAAGGATGCAGATTCCTCAGCAACTCTTAGCAACCTGTTTCAGTGATTGAAATTTGTGAGCTGATGAGCTTTGCAAATCGTGTTTGAAAGGGCTGAATGTACCCAGACATAGAAGTCTTTACGAAAAAACCTCTCCTATACTTATTTTAATGTCATATTCTATTGTATTTTACTTGTTTGGAGAGCTCTTATGAATTCAGATCCACTGAGGGTCTGATCATTTAAACAATGTTTCTTTTTGTGGCTCTGTTTTACTAATTAAGCTTTTCAAGCAGCAACCTCCTCCTAATATGTGAGATTAGTGTATAGAAGGAAAGCTGGAAGACATATTGGAGAATTGGTTCCCATGTCTCACTGAAATATGTCACAGTGTGTAGGCTGCACATGAATGTTAAACACAGTATTCTGAAACGTGGTGGTTCATTAATACTCCTGAGAAGAAGTGCTGCTTCTAACAACATGCAACAGCACTGATCTTAGTCAGGTATGGATGACACAGTTTTGTGACATGAGTATGATTCACCTCTTGAATTGATTATTTTTAATGACTTCTAAGAGAATCCTGGATTTTCTCCAATTTTTATTTTATTAAATTGATTAAATTTTATTTTTTGTCGCCTTAGATATTTTCTTAAGAAAATAAAAGCAAAAGAACTTTTTGGGCCATAAATAGATTTCAGAAGCGTTGACAATGAGTAAGTTCAGATTTACTCTGAAAGAGACGTGCTGCAATCAGGACTGTTTGCTACAGCACTTAGGTTTAAACAAGCGGATTTTCAAATGGCTTTTCATTTTCAGTAAACACAGGAGAACAGAGAAAATATGAGAAGAGATGGATGGTTAGTTTATTCTTGTAAAAGATAGAGAAGTTATATTTATTGAGAGAGTACACTGTTCACATTCACAGAGAGAGTATGCCCTCAATTTCACTGCACTATACCAGTGTTCATTCAAGTGATGAAGTTCTCAACTCAAAGGGCAGTGTACACTTTGTTCTAAGTTCCTGCTGGAATGGAAAAGCTGACAGGGGGAAACTTGCACAAAGGATATTGTGCTGTTAAAGTTTGTTCAAAGCGGCAGTTGTCAGATCTCTTTGAAATGAAATTGAAAAGGAAAAACCAATTTTCTTTGAGGACAAAGTTCAGCTCATTTGTTGTTCCTTACCTGTCTAATTTCCTTCTCTGTAAAAGAAATTTTGACTAGGTCTATTTGAAAATGTAGTTTAACCTAGTACAAGCATGGCTCAGAAAGCTTAATTTCAGTTAACCTGATGTTTGTAGACAGTAAGTAAAAATTAATTTCTTTCTGTTTAGGATAATATAAATGCCAAATTTTGCTGAAAGGATTGTATTTTTTAAGATAGGCAACATGATTTTTAATGGATTTTCATTCACTTTTTCAATAGTGAATAAATAGTGGAATTTAAGATATTTCAGGAGTAAGTTGAGCTCCTAGAAAACATAAGCTATTTTTGAAAAAAATAAATACCAAACCCAGATAACTAATAAATTCAAATCCACAATATATTTTAAAATATTTTTAATATATATTCTCAATATATATTAATTTGACTTCAAGTAAGGTTACAATAAAATATAAATGTATACTAAAAAACCCAAATGTTTATTAATTATAAAATTCTACAGTGTATATGACTATAATTATGAAAATAAAGGCTAATAAAAACACCACCTGCTTTATGAAAGGATTGAATATTTAGATACAGCAGATATTTTATTAATTCAAAATGTATAGTGTTTATGTTTCAGAGTGTGTTTGAGGAGTGGGCTAACTGCAAAATATTTCTATTTGTTCCTGCTTTTCATAGAAAGGGGTTTATCTGCTGTGGCACTTGTAAACATATAACATACAAATATAAAAACGGTGTATTTGATTTAAGTACCAAATTCTTAAAATTTTTTTATAACCCACTTCAAGAGAAACATGTCTCTCTGTCCCTGTATATATATCACAGCCCCTTAACCCACTTCTATGTTAATACAATACCTGCAGTCAAGGAAGACTAACTCAATCCATATATCCATTGACAAAATGTTTTGAAAGGGTAGTGATTAAATAGGTTTGGAAAAATCCCTCATTAGCTGATGGTTCTGCAAACTGATATTCCTTCTCATTATGGCCAGGTTAACCACATATTTTTTACAAGTGTATATAGACCCATGTCAAACTTCCACTTTTAATATTATTCTTCAACCCTGTTCTGAGCCAATCTTCTCTGAGCTGTTTCAGTCAATACCTGATCAGCACAATCAGCTAGTGGAACTAGGGAGTTGTCTACACTACAGATTAAATTATAATTAATAATGCTATAATAAATGAGATCTAATTATCTAATGGAAATGAAAGTTGTTGTTGTGGGACTAATTTAGCAAGGTTGGAGCAGTGGAGAGATGATACTCAAAAGCATCATAGAATGATATCTGTGAGTGGATAAGCTTGCTTTTCTGTCTCAGCATAGTTTGTTGACATGCAGACAATTGTTTTAAGGTAAAGGTAAGGCCTTGATTCAGCTGTGTTTTGACCCAGCCTTTAGGATTAATGACTTTATACTGTATTTTCTCTATAGGGATTGTTCCCTAAATTGTGTACTGCAGCTCATCTCCCACAGCTGAAATGTGATGCAATTGCCAGTTTACAGATAGACATCTGAAGCACAGAAGTAAATGTTGCTTTGCCTAAAATCAAACACAAGTGTTACTCAGTGTGACACTAGGGAGCACACTTGAAATCGGACTTCCCCCTTTCCTTTTCTTCCATTTTTAAAAAATACATAACACATAAGGAGAGTAAACAATCTCTGAAGATTTATTCTTTACAGCCTAAGAAGATAAACACACTGATCATAAATGAGAAAAGAAAATGAGCATATATGTTGAAATGTTCACATTATGTGCAACATACATATTGATAACATGGCCACAGGGACAACAAAGCAATATTTTCATCTGTGTGAAGTAGTTGAACTTGCTTGAATCAATTTCTGCATTCAGAAACTGCAGTTATTCAGGAGTCAGAATATGCAACATTGGCTTGCCATCAGTTTTCAAAACAAATGCATTTTCCTTCAGCTCTGGAAAGTTATCTACAGAATCATTGCCTAGAGGAATTCTGTTGCTCAGTTTTCTGATAATGATAATGGTTTGGCACCATTAGGAGAGAAAACTATGTCCTTTAAATGGTAATAACACATCATGGAGGGATAACAGAAAGCACATATTCATCCCAAAATTTTAGGATATTGGTTCCATCTGCACCCAGGAGAGGGATGTGTTGAGTCATGTGCCTTGATGGACAAGCACATTTTAATTTTTTTAAAAGGTAACACTTTATTTTGGTAACATGCTGCTGAGACCTGAGAATTTTTTCATTCATTTTTTTCTAGCCTCTTCTGAAGCTAAGTGTATTGAAATCCTTCTTTGTTGCCAGAAGCAGAAAGTGACGTTTGGCTCAACCTCTTTCCAATGAGGGAATCACAGCCAGTTCATATCATGGTTTGCATTGCTGGAAAAACATCAGCAGACTGGCACAACAGAAGTAGGTTAAGCTTCTGTTTAGTTTGCAGATTGGCAAACAGATGAGGATCACTGGTATTTCAATTATCGGTGAGCCAATGGCCTCTTCTGGGTACAAAAGAAACTGAAATAAGTTCAGCCCTGGAAAACCTCAATGGTAGTGTAACATTTGCTCTCAATTACTCCTTGTATGACAGGATTTCTGATGGAAATGGAGTTCAGAAAATATCAGCATATTATGATTATGTTACTATAATTTGCCAGGTAGTTATAGGGCTGGGAAAAGTTATGCTATTTCAACCACAGAACAATTTTTTGCTTAGAAAAATTTGTTAGAAACAATGCGTACTTTTAGAGAGAAGAGATGTGTACATTTCTGATGGGCACTTTGAAGAGATGCATTTTTGTGGCTAATTTTGTGCAATTAAATTTCAGGCAAGGATGTGTCTTGAACCTGACTTTGCCAGAATGAATCTGCTACCCTGACAGTAGAGGTAAGCAAAAGTAAGCCAGCAAACTCCTTGCTTGATCTACACATCTTACTTAGGGTTCATGCCTGTGGGGGAAAAATGCCAACCAAATGTTACAGAAAAACATTATTTGATATGATAGGCTTACATTATTATGATAGGAACTACCTGGCTTCAACTGACAGAAGTAACTGCTGCTTTGCTCCATTCATATCTAATATTTTATACATCAATTTGTTTCAGATAGAAGTCAGTTAATAGGTAACTTTCTTGCCAAGTCATGGATGATGCAGGGCGGTGATGTGATGAAGCTGAAGAGATGTGATGAAATTGAAGCTTGCCTCAGAAGAAAGGAGGGGAGTAACCTAGGGAGTGAAAGATTGAATATGAGCTTACCTGTGGCACTTCAGGACGATGCTGATTTGACAATAAGATGAAAAGGTGCAGCTCTGTTTCCATTTGCAGGTGATTATGTCAGCAAGGTTCAGATGAATGTTGGGGGATGAAATGAAATTGCTTGTTGATATGTATGCTCTTGATAAACAAAAAAAAGAAATTTATATTTCCATTAATCTCAATTTTCAATGAAGTACCAATAAAACAGGTTTACTTGGGTTGGGTTTTTTTGTTTTTTTTTTTATTTTTTTTAAGGGGGTTATATTTTTCAGCCTTTGTAAAATAGTAATTTATAAAAAAGTGGTTTATTTCCTTTATCACACTTGTATCACTGAATGATATCACCTAATGGCATAATTTAAGATTTCTATTTGTTAAGCACATTAGTACTTCAAATTTAAGCTTAAACACTTTTTTTTCATTTTCATTTTCCACTCAAGATTAACAGCCTTCCAGAATCTGTATTTCATGCTATTTCAGCTTTGCCTAAAATACTTCTCTGGGTTTAAATCTAAAACCTTTTATGCAATGTTTTCTTAACTAGCAAAATTTCCATTGGAAATTTCTCTTTACAGATGACAACAGCCATTCAACATGACATGTTTCAAAGAATTACAAGTATTAGGTAACAAATTTGCTGAACTATATAAATGATATTTAGTCCTGAGGACTTCAGAATAATCAAGAAGGTATTAAAGGGCCAGGGGAAGTAAGTGCTCAACTCTTTTTCACAAGAAGTATTGCATGATAGTCTTTATAGTAAAGCTGTCTTTTACTGCTGAAATAATAGAAAAATATTAAACCATGAGGAGCAAATAAAAAACCTGGAATTTTTTCCCCGGATATTTGTTGAGCTTACAGGTAGCCTGTCAATAATAGTACTAGTACTGGTAAGGAGATTCCAAGAATAGCAAGTAAAGCATGAAAAGACCTTGTCAGTCTCCCAGCATTTTAAATTAAATAAAAGAACTATTATATGACAGAAAACAGTTTCAGATAAGTGAAGATCTAGACATTCATCTGGATTTCAGATGCCAATTTTCTCTGATTGTTTAATGTGAAAATATTACAGAGAATTCTATAAAGGCTAAAAAGTCAAAGAAAGCCCAGTATTAAATTTCAAGGAAGTATTTAGTGGGACACAGAAAATAGTTAAATTAGGACTTTCTTTATTGGACTAAGGTTGTGGAAGAGAAAAATACATGAATTAATTAATTACAAACAAGCAAACAAACATTTAAAGTAGCTACTATTATTTAAAAAATAATAATAATTTAAAAACCCTAGTGATTAGTTTTCATAAAGACTATTTTTAAACTGGTGCTGTACATGTCTCATGGAGTAATTCGGCTTCCTCTTACAATAACTAGAACTGGAGTTAAAAAAAAAAAGTGGGTAAAAGAGATAATGGCTTCAGCAGAGACATTTGAAAAGCTAAATATCACTGTACTGGTCTTGTCTGGGGTAGAGTTAATTTCCTTCACAGTGACCAGTGAGGTCCATGTTTTGAATTTGTGCTAAACACAGTGATAATAAGATAAAGATGTTTTAATTACTGCTGGGTAGAACTTACACAAAACCAAGGCTTTGTCTGTTTTTCATACTGCAATGCTGGCATGGAAGTTGGGGATACATGTCAGATTGGGACGAGACACAGCCAGGACAGCTGACCCCACCTGACCAAAGGGATATTCCAGACCTTATGACATCATCCTCAGTGTGTAAAGTGGGGGGAACAAGAGGGGGGAAGGTTGGAGTGATAACATCTGTCCTCCCAAATCACCATCATGTGTAACAGGGTTCTGCTCTCCTGGAGGTGGCTGAACACCTGCCTGCCCATAGGAAGCACTGAATTCATTCCTTGCTTTACTTTGTTTACACTGGCAGGTTTTATTTATCTATTAAACTGTCATTATCTCAACCCATACATTTTCTAGGTTTCACATTTCCTTTCTCTCTAATCCCACTGGTGAGGGAGTGAGTGAACAGCTGCACAGTTTTTGGTTGCTGGCTGGGGTTAAACCACATCAAAACCCAGAGTTCCTAACACAACATATTTTCATGGCACCAAAGTAGGCAATTAATTACTGGAAAGCAGAAGAAATCCCTATGAGGAAATAACGCCTGAAATGTTTGTTTTCCCACACACGTAAGGCAGACTATTCCTGTCATTTACTCAGGCACCAAAAATACCTATTTATAAAAACCCTCATATGTTAAAGCAAGCTTATACTGTGTTTGAATGGATGATGAAGAATGAAATGTTACCATTCCTTTACCCCTCTATCAAGTCTATACTTAAAAACTTTTCCCATTGCTTTCACTTTTTAACATTTGCATTGAGGAAGTTGGCAAGAGCTATCAAAACCCAAGTAGTGTAACTTGAAAGACAACTGCACAAAACAATCAGGATCTAGCGGGATGTATAATAAAATATGCCAGATTGTGTCATTATAATGCCATTTTAGAAGAATTATACATATTCATTCTTCTCATTTAGCAGCTGAATGACAACAAGCAGGTGAGAACATCTATATGATACATCAAGCAAGACAGTTGCCATTATGAACAAAATATAAAAGAGTGTGACAGAGCTGAAAAATGGAAGGAATGTTCTGTTCATACCTTGCAGGCATTGTTATTCTTTGATAGTGAAATGAAGCTTGCTGTGGAGAGGGGTATGTCTTGTTGTCATTGTAGGTAACATTTCTGTGACAAATTGCAAGTATGTATTTCTTAATAAAATTTTCAATAAGTTATTTAAAGGTATTCTTGGTTTAAGGAAACTGTTGGGTTCTTCTCATTTCTATTGTTATGTATATGATTTTTTTTCTTTCTTTCTGCCAAATGAAAGCTAGATTCACTAATGAACTCCAAAAACATGACTTTCTGTTGTAATAATGAAAAATAAAATTATACCATGACATTACTGAATGACAAAATAATCAGCTGCCTTCCCTATTTCTACAATGTGTTTTTGGATTGCAAAATGCTTATTTGTGTCTGTAAAACAAATAACTAAAAGGTCCTTTTTGAAATCTGAGTTTTCCCTTTCTCCAAAGTTTTTCAATGCAACACTGACAAGTTGCAGTTTCTTGTCCTTCAAGCCAAAACATTCTCTGACAAATTTTATCAAAACAGATCTGCCTCTAAAGAATTAAGAGTTGTTACTTTCTAACAAGACCATATAAAAAAGCATAAACTTCCAAAGGCATGTCAAATATTCTAGAAAAATCAAAAATATTACTGCTGTTTTGGTCTGGGCCATATTTTCAATAACAGATGTTCTGGAATAAAGTGCTTACACATTTGAAATGATTAGACAACATCTAGACTGCTGTTTGCTTTATTTTTTTGCCTGCACTAAGCCATTAAATTGTTAAATTTTGTTTGGGATTCTTCATATTTCTTAAGGAGAAGAAAAATATTAGATGTTAATGGCTGTCCATGACTACAGAAACAGTGCAGAACATGATCTTTGACTAATTCTGATATGTGGTAGATTTGAAATACTACAGATAAATCTTGAACCATTTATAAAATCTGATTGGACAAGAAAATATGTATTATTATCATTTGGATGCCGAATTATAGTCAGTGATCACTGAAACTTAGTTTAATTTTTTTTCCTTCCAAAATGAAAAATAATTTGGCATGAGTTTATATATTAATCTATCTATTAAATTTCAACACTATTACCAAACTAGCCATTTTAGAGACTGTGAAAGACTGTGAGAGAAAGACTTTAATGGATATTTAGTGGAAGAAGTATAAAAAGTAAAATACCTTCTTGTTTGGCATCAAACACCATTAACCACATCTTTTCAAAATAGAAGAATTTGGTGGGATTCATCCTTCAGAAGCCTTTAAAACCTCTAGAAGTACAATTTGAAGAAATTTTTGAAAATTGAAATAATGTCTGAAAAGAAATAATACTTTGAGATCTTTTTCTCTGTTCTTGACATTTTCACCTAAGATTTCTCCCTTTGGTTAAAATCAGATATTTTTCTCTCTTGATCTGCAATTAATTTTCTTTGGATGGAAACATTTGCATTTCTTTTCATCTCATGTCTTATCTTCCCGAGTCATAAGTGCAGATAAGTACAATTTCCCCTTCATGTTTGTTGTGTCTTTAATATTGGCATTCTTTACATTAATGACAGACAATCTTAAACATCAAATCTGATTGCATACTGACTCTGTCTGGTCTTTAGGCTTAAGGGGCATTTATAAGATCTGCAAACAGCAGATGGGTAGAAAAGTTTTGCCATACCAGAGATGTGCTGAGAATTTTGGCAAGCATAAGAGCTTTTTGAATGGGTAATGAAAACATTGGCCATGGGACATATGAAACAAAATACTGTGAGATAAAACAAGCTACTCAACCTTCTCACTATGTGTGTCTGTGGTGAAGGAAAACAAAAAAGTACCAAGAGAAATTGCATAGAATACAGGGTCCTGAAAGGACTCAGTTCATATTTCAGGACAATATTTGTGGTGGAATTTCCAGACACTCAAGAAAATCATAGATGTTATGATAAAACTTATCATGATAAACATATCATATTTACAGAACCATTTAGGTTGAAAATGAAAAGGTTAAGACCAACAATAAATCTAACATTGCCATGTATACCTCTATTACCTACATAGAGAATGATTAACATATATCCTGTCCCATGCAACTGTTCATAAGTAATGATGCACATCAATATGTAATAGAAGTCTGTGGATAACCAAAATCAGTTTCAAAACTTGATAGCTCAAGTTTAGAAATTGTCTTTGAAAGAAAAGTATTGTGTTTCTGTGTTATACATGAAGGCCACAAAATAAAACACCTTGATTTTCTGAAACATCCAAGACTGTACAAGCTAATGCTGTATTTATTTCTATATTTCATTTACATGCTTGCAACTTTTAGTAAATAGAAATATTTTTAATTTAATATATTTTATCCTTTTTACTGTCACTGATTTTTCATTGTGCTGTAAGTTACTCTCCCATGTCTGCAAAATATTTTGTCTTTACATAGCAAGTATATAATTTTTTACATCAATGTTAGTTTGTCTCAAAATTTTTCACTTTTTAAATCAAATTTTCTTCTTTATTTCTGTAGTTTTCAGCTAAAAATACATGTGGTTACTGAGAAGAATAATACTTAATATTTAGGATTGTAGCATAAGGATAAAAAAATGTTAATTAGGACACAGTCACTTAGGAGATCCTTTTATCACTCTCAGCAAGAACAGTAATGAATTAATTACAAACATTAAGATTATTAAATAACAGCTGATATGTAAATGTAATTTTTCAATTCTTTGTTTAACATGCATGAGTTGCACATTGATTTTAATTCTATTTGTGTTTTCTTTGAATCTTTGATTTGGTTGATTGATTTAGTTTGTAAATAAAACCTAAATTCTTTGTCTAATTTTGGAATTTGGCAGTTCTTTCTACTGGGTACTTCATCAGACACAGACTAAAAATCTGCAGAATACATTCTAATCTCTACCTGTCCCTTTGACATTTTGGATGGATTAATATAAGGTCAATACATTTCATCATAGAAAGTATCTGAAATTTTACTCAAATCTGTACTCTACCCCATACAATCTACCTAATCTCATTAATTTATTCTATCACTTTTAGTGTTCGTTGGCAATTGTTAGAATATTTCTGTAAACACATTACTGGGAACACTGTGCACGCATCAGCCAAGGGCTACACTCCTGAAATCAGCCTCTGGATAGGGTGGCGATAATAGGAATAAAGACTTTGCAAGTTAAAGCTTATTAATTCTGCACTTCAAGCCATACATAACATACTGTGATATATCTTCTGCCAGTGAGCATCAGGTGTGCAGACTTAAAGGGGAAAAAGTAGCTATATATTGTAACATTTGGTTCTAAAACCTACTACCATGATTTCTAATACAGTGAGATTTTCTGGATTAATTTGAAGAACAGGAATTATTTAGGGCAGTATGTCTTTTTAGTCCTTGACATAAAAGCAGACAAAAATAACTGACTCCAAAAGTTCTTATTTGGCAGGAAGCATACAAGCAAATATTCTGGATGTATTTTTCCAACTGTTCAACGATTTGTCATAATAATTTATTTCTCACATGATTTCTATACACCACATCTACTTGGACTTATTTTACAGCTGGAGAAGATAGGTAAGCCAAGTGCTCACTTGCAAGGAAACCTGAAGAAGGCTGAAACCTGGTCCATGGAATCCTTATCCCCTGCTAGGATCTATAGCCACCACAGCTGAACTGGTCATCTTGCAAGTTTCCAAAATAGACTTATGAGGTAAATGCCTTTGTATATAAACCCTTTGAAGACTCTTATCACGAGATATGTTTGGAGCATGTTATTATGGGCAAGAACTAGACTAACATCCACAATCGCTTTCATGCAGAGACATACAGAAATCCATTAAAGAACTCTGGCTGCTCACAAATGTGTTCCACTGGCATTTTCTCACTGCAAACTTAGTACAAGAAAAAAAAAGGGTAATAAAGACACAAAGCAATAAAATAAAACTGAAATTAATTTCAGACCACAATTGAAGATGGGTACATGAACAAGGTAAATCAAATAGTTTTTATGGACCTATGCATGTCATATATTGAGTAAATAGGTATTTCAATGGCTTGTGTGCCTCTAAACTCTTTTTCTGGATGGATTATACAGCACTGTTACAAAAATTATAGATTTGTTTTTCTTTTCTTGGACAGACCTATCTTTTCTACACTTTCTAGAGTTTTACATGTTGAACACTAATGGATAATTTAGAGTACTTTCTGGAGCCAAAGAGTATATTTAGAAAAAAGGAAAATATAGTAGAAAAGAATCAAATTTGCTCAAGAAAGTTTGAAGAAAAGAATGCATCAGTCAATCTCCTGAATAATTGGATTTTTTTTTTTTACTTTTTCAGCATAGTGCTCAGTTAGAAAGCTATTGGAAATATCTATGATAATTTATTTCTGTTCATCATACTAGTCATAATCTCATTATTGCAGAAAAAAGTGATTTATGGTTTTGAGTTGAGAACAACAGTGCAGCATCTATCTGTAAGTTGCTGTCAGGGCATTAAAGAAGTCAGGAACATCAATAGAACTTATATTTTTAACCTATGTGAAGTCTATTTTTGGTTTCTTTTTTGAGAAGCAGCTCACATCTTCTTAGCCTATAATATGAAATTTGACTGATCTCTATTTATTTTTTTTCATCATTGAATGTGTATTTGTTTTAAGGAAACAAAATATCTTACACCAGTCCTGACTAATTGACAAGATACACCATATTCTGAAATTGAAAATAAAATAGTGTAAAGATGTGAATCACTCTGGAGATGAATTAAATTGCTGTAAAACAAATAATTTACATTTAAATAACTTATCTTCTTTTCACCTAATTTAAAAGTAATCTTTACTTTTTCTCAACTAATACCTAAATTTATGAGCTACTTTGATCATATTTGTGCAATAAAATTGAAAATTTTAGGTATGGTAGGTAATCACTTTTAGTTTCCTCATCTGTGTTTTCAATCTCATTACAGATTGCAATTTTCAGTGCAGATTACATGATGACTCATCAGTGGCTTTGTTGTTTCTGAATTACTGATTCCTTGACTATTGCCAGATAAGAACAAAGACTATGCATCAGTCTGACAGCTTGCAAACAGAAAATGGGCTTGTAGGATTGGATTTAAATCCCAGGTGTAGGGGATAATTACCACATTAGTCATGCAGTAACTGAAAAATGGTATTTCAACAAGAAAAATTGCATTCCTTTTATAGTGCCAACAGAAATCATTTTTTGAGGCTTCATACTGATTCAGTGCATCATTACTTGTGCACTGTACTCATTAAATGTAATGTTTGTTACAACCTTAAAAACTTATTGTTTCAGATACTTTTGTGGCTGAGTTAGCTCGAATCAAGGTTTGTGAAACCCTGACAATGCTGAGGTCATTCAAAGGTATAATATACATTATACAAGTGAAACAACAGCAGAGCCCAAAACATCGAAAACCTTTAAAGCTTCAGGGAAAAAAAAAAAAAAAAAAAAAAAGGAGACTGAAGTAGAAAAGCATAAATCCTACTTTAGAAAATCCTCTGGGGTTAGACCCTTTGATGCAGGCCTTTCATTAAACTAAATAGAAAGGTAATTAGAGGCTATCATCATTTGTGTGGGCTTCTTTACTCAATACTTTTCAGTAAACAAGATACTGTTATCAATTAATTATTTTCTAGGCCAACAAATCATAAGCATGACAAAAATAAACCATAAGAAAACAAAATCTTTAATGTCACACTATTGAAGCAGAGTTTTATTGTATCATTTATTTTATAAGTTGACTATGGTCAATTTTACTTTATTATTAAGCAGAGAGTAATGCAATAAGGTTTAACAGAGTATTCGATGTTTCCAGAAAATCAGCAACTGGAAATTTGAAGGAAAGAGAGGGAATATAGACTTGTTCATTTTCTCATGTGGAAATACTTTCCATTGTATCAATGGAATATCAATATTCAGATTGAATGTCTGAATTTTGCCAGCTGGGCCACCCATGCTCTGGATTTCCTGCGGATAAATTTGGCAATACCCAGCTGAGGCTTGTAAAGTCAAATGTCTTCTGCAGTGTATTTCTCTAAGCTTATAAAGTGAAGAGCTAAGGGTTTCATAAGAATCACTTCTGGGTTTAGGAAGCAAGCAGGAATACTTGGGTTATTTAAGCAAAAATAGAAGGAAGACTCAGTCGGTTCCAGGCTAGGTTAACAGGTCTTCTCAATGAGGAAAAACATGGACGTGCCATCCCCAGATCTTTTCATGCAGCTTTCCACGTCTGTTGTTTCATGTAGTTTGCCTGGTTTATCTTTGGCACTCTTGCAGTTGTCAGACACACATTAACTACTGGAGACGCTGTGAGCCAAGGCAATAGTTTACAAACCCCAACCAGTATTTTAGACACCACTACTAGATTTAAAGGAAGTCAACCTGGGTCCATTTTCTCTTTACTCCAAAAAGAAATCACTTCCTTTCATCCACCTAAAATTCATCTTCCTCATCGATTTGAGCTTTTCAAGCACAAGGGTTCATAACCATTGGCCTACAGAAGCTTTCAGGACTGAACACTTCTACCTCAAATGAGTTTCATGCAAAAGGGTTAAGCTGCCCCCAAGGTACTTTTGTATTCAGCACTATCATTCTCACAGAGAGCCTTTGCTATATTGTCTCCAAAACTGGCTTCTACATATGTTCAGGAAAAATACGGAATGCTGCAAAAAGCAATCGGGAAATTTGAAAAACGCTGACAAGACTTTTAGGCTCATGGAAAATTTTGGATGCTGTTTTCCAGTGTATTCCATTCTTTAAGAAATAAGTCCATAACATTTTGCTCATTTTGTTCTTGTAGAAATTGAGCAAATTAAAACTTTCTTTTATTGTTTGATACTGGTCACTGAGTATTTTTTATGATGCCACTAAATTCAGTTTTGTGGGGAAGGGGAAGAACTGTGTCTGATATTTCCTCTGAACCTTTAGAGAGGATATAAAAGACCCCTAAACATAAATCAGTTGCTATTACCAGTGGGAGTACTTCAGGAGACTTTAGGAGAAGTAAAAAATGAGACTGTCTCTACTTCAATTAATTGTGCCCTAAATGTATAGAATTAAGATTCACAGGTAATAAAACTGCCATGTACTTCAACAGGAAGAACAAAATATGAGCGCTATTGATTTCCAACTTATTATTTGTCTTTTTAGCTTGCATTAATTTGAGGACTATAACAGTTGCACATAAAGGAAATTAGTTACATGGTAGTAGTTTTAAAGGACACTAGGAAAACTTGAAATGATAGTGCTGTGATCCTAAGAGTAGTAATGTATAGTTACTTTCAGATCAGGTGGCAGCATTACTGCATTTCTATCTCACCAAGAATGAAACTAAAAATCAGTATTTTGTTCTGGTCTGGAAATGCCAGCTCCTGTAACATTGCAGCAAATGGAATTTAACTGCATGATTGCCACAAGTGACTTGTGTGTCACAGGTAAATTGTGAGGTCAATACAAACCAGATTTGGGGATTATAAAATACATCGCAATTATACAGTATTTTGAAGAAAAATGGGTTTTATATCTGATTTTCTTTTTTAGTTTTTAATCTCAAGCATATTAACTATTTTGAGTTCTCTTTGCTCTAAATGAAATACATTAAAAATTTAGCATTAAAATGACAGTCATGTTCTTATTGTAGTTTTTAGTTAACTGTGCAATGAACTGTATCAATCTTCATGCATGCGTTCGAAGCATTGCCTGTTCTGGAGGATAGCATTAACACTATATGATTTTAATATATCTTACAAATATGTTTTGCAGATATTCAATGACATGAATATTACATCTCTAGTATGGGAATGAAAAATATTTTCATTTTTATTTTTTCTCAAGATTAATATTGGTATTTTTCCTTTCACTCTTTTGTTTGTATCCTAAAACACAAATTATCAAACAGTCAGTTAACTTGAACACAACAAATATAAGGACAGCAAACAGGTAAATGGGCATGCAAAACACTAATTTACACTTGCAAAACAGGTAATTTCACGCACTGGTGGTAGCCTGCACATGCAATTATTCATCTTGTTCATGCATATGCATGGCTTCAGCACAATTGCCTTTTTACATATGTGCATATATTTCACTGGCATAGTTTAATCAACGATATTTAGTCATTATGATTTGTGTGCATGTTTAAACCCTTCTGTGTTCATTCAGAATGGAATATAGGTTCATGATCCTTTTGCATCAGGTAGCTATATCATATCAGTAAATACTGGTCTGTCAAGAAAAACAGCTTCAACAAACCTTAAGGTTCAGTGCATTCCATACTAGTCAATCTCCTTTTTTTCAGTAGCAAATCTTGTTTTCACAAAACATGCACCTCCATCTTCTTTACACATTAGAATTTCAGTATTTTCAAGGAAAATATATGAAACAAAAGCACAAGATGTGATAGGATAACAAATAAATATTTAAAATATGTTATACTGCTATTTTCACTATATAACATTTTTAAAAGAAGAGCTACAGTTTAGTTATAATTGCAGATTCTTAAAATTTCAAGTGTAGCCATTTTATATTGCAAAATGAGAAATGCCAAAGAAATCATATCAGACCCATTTCAACAAAAATGATCATATATAACTTCTCTTACAGTGGAAATTACGTTACTTTTATTCTGACTCCTTCCACATAATAGATGTGGAAGAGCCAGAGGTCTCCCTCTGAAATGTGCCTGAAATAGAGTTCAAACGATGTCACAGTCATGCAGCTTTTTGATCTGGACCCTCAACTTGACCCAGGTAATGAACTCCCCAGCTTGAACTCAGTTGTGCCTATAGACTTGCCAGAAATTGTGGTGTTGTGTCTGACCCTCATTGTGTTCTCCAGGACTGGCTCTAACCTGGACCCACTGACTTCATTTCCCAGCTTCTCCTCACTGTGGAGGATCTCATCAGATCTCCATAATAATTTTTTCATCCATTTTCAGAGGAAGAAAAGGCAAATATATTGCCATATTTTGGTTTAACAGCTTCAGATATGCAAAAATGAGTAAAAATAAAGTTGCTTTTTATTATGGGATACAGTAAGGATTTTTAAAGTCATCAAATATTTCCACCACCCAAGAATCACTGAATCATTGTATGTCAATAGAACTTGGGCCCTTCCTTCTTTTTTGTGAATGAAAACTGACTAATTGCATTTGAGCTAAAGGAATGTAAATTTAGTGGCCTTGCAGTGTTTTAAGGGGGCCTACAAGAGCGCAGGAGAGGGATTATTTATCAGGGAGTGTAGTGATAGGACAAGAGAGAATGTTTTTAAACTGATGGAGGGTTTATCTGGTTAGATATTAGGAAGGTATTTTTAATCTGAGGGTATGGCGATAGTGGAACAGATTAGCAAATGTCCTTGACCATGGCAGGGCATGGGAACAAGGTGTTTTTTAAGGTCCTCTCCAAGCCAAACCATTCTATGATGAAAACAATATTCTACTTAAAACTCATACTCCTAACAATCACTGTATTTTTTAAATAAGGCCAAATCTGTTCATATCCAAATAAGTTTTATAAAAAAGTACCCAGGAAAAGGCCCTCTAGCTCTTTCTTATTTTATAAGTCCATGAAAAATTGATTTTAAAAAGTTGTGTTCTTGAGACATTTTTTCCCCAGACTGAACTATGCCCAAAAGACCAATTGAATGAAGAAGCAGGAGAAGAAGAAGAAGAAGAAGAAGAAGAAGAAGAAGAAGAAGAAGAAGAAGAAGAAGAAGAAGAAGAAGAAGAAGAAGAAACCCTTGGCTTTAAGCAGTATGCATACTCTTGTCTGCTTGCCCTTGTCTTAACTTTAGCTATAACTAGAAGAAATATTACACCATTAAAAATAGTAGCAGAAGTTCTTGGTGCCAATCAATACCTGATCTCTTCCTGTATTTGGGGTGTATAGCATAAAACAATAAACTAGGCAGATATATATACATTCCAAACACTAATCCCAAACCCTAACCTTGTTTTATGGTTAGAAAACTCATCAGTAGAACAATAGAGAATATAAGTCCTTGGCTTCAGCTGACAGGAACATCCTTTCTCTTATAAGCCAATATCTTTTGTCATTTATTTTGTATAGATAGGGCTTTTAATTTTATCTATGTGTTAGGATTAGGTTTGGTGTTACAGTTATGGATTGGAAATCCAGCACTTCCAATGACCAGCTTATTCTGGATACTGCCATGACTTCAAAGGCATGCCAAACAAAATATCTTTTGAAATAGAAATGGAAAGTGTTGTAAGAGTAGCTTATTCCAGAGCCTGCAGCCCTGAGAAAAAGCTGATGACAATGCAGACAACTTTGTTCTTCTTTTTTTCTAATTGGAGTGGATTTCTTCTGTTGGATTAATTAGGGTTTGTTTGGAGGTTAACTTTCAGTTTTAGAAACTAGAGCATTAAGATCACTATTTCCTTTCAGTGTCCCCAAGATGTATAATATTTTAAAGTGGTTTGGAAACCTAAGATGTCAACGACCTAAATCCTTTTTTACTTAATAATATGAAGGCTTTGCCACAGCCTGTCAGTTTGGTTGTCACAGCATGACCTCAAGAGTACATGTTACATGCTTTTGGGATGCAGTATGAAAATATAAGAGAGTTTCAGTGGATACAAGAGATTCAAAACTAATATAAATATTCTGAAAAATATAAGGCTAGATGTTGAATACAATTAAGCTAGATAAAATGACCATTACAGGTGGCCTTGAAATTCACATTTTATGGTTTTATAAAACAAACTGGGAGTGCAGTGGAAGTTAGGGTTTATATTTGCTGCATCTAAACACGATGTTTCCTTCTCCTTCAGATTAAATGGCAATCATAAGACACTAAGTTATGGAGGAGTGACATCTGGCTTCTCGACAGACACCTCAGGCAAATGTAGTAATAGCTTTGGAGATGGCTGTGTATCTGTAATAGAGTTAAGTTTGTTGTCTGGATTGTATTACCCTCTTACTCCCTTAGACATTTCATCCTATAGCTCATATTGGAATTACTGAACCACTCATAACCCTGATTTATAAGCCTTTTCTTGTGTTTCTATCTGCTGCTGTTGTATTAGGGTTTTTTTGTTTGGGTTTTTGCCCCTCAGGAAATTGTGAACATACTTTGAAAAAACTTCTAAAGGAAGGTTTTTCAATTGGAAAAAAAAAAGAAAAATTCTAATACTAAAATTTGAAGGGCAAACAAAAATAAATATTTCTTACAAGATGAGTGTGTATGAAAGTATAAGGGGAATCATAGCAGGTGGTATTTTTAACTCAGAGCTGAAATATTCATGAATGCTATCAGGTCAAAATAGTTGCCAATTTGATGAGAAAATATACTTTCTTCACTTTTTTTTTCTTGAGGTATATAATAAAATCTGTTAAAATCTGGTCTATTAACATTCCGATTGGAAATGCTGCATTTTGAAACAAAATCACTTTTTAGCTCTCTATCTTATATTGTAGCTGATTGATCTCTGTGATGTATAAAACCTAGAAACACTGATTGGATCCATTTATTTCCTGTGGACAAACTGTATGCACCTCAGGCAGATCTACTCAGTGTATGAGAGTCATCTGTATGGCAGATAGGACTGCTATGTTCATATTTGCAGCCATCAGATCTGGAGCACTTTAACTTTTCCTTGCTGGTATACTTATAAACTTAAGCTTCAGATGTGGTCAGCAGGTAGGAAGTAATTTAACCCTTAGGCAACAGCATCATCTTTTGTGCTGGTTATCAGGTAATTTGCCTTCAGAAGGCACCTGAACTCAGTGGAAAGAGATGCAGTACAGCGCCTATACAGTCAGACAGCAACAGATCCAGGGTGATTCCTGATTTCCTGTGGGACACAAGACCATGAGGGAATGTCTGCATCTCTTTCTTTTGGTCTTAAAAGCAGTAAAAAGTTAGAAACCTATCTGCCCTGTGATTCTATCTGCTATAAATTATATTACAGCAATATGCTTCATCCACTTTTGTGTCTGAACACGAGCATGAACTGTATTCTGTGGTGGCAGAAATTACAGAAATTACAGAAATATTATACAACTGGCAATGTGGCTTTCATGTCATCTCAGGATTTATTCCATCTAGAATATCACCTTCACCAAGAAAATAGCTATCAATGATAGTCGATCCAACAATTCAGATGCATTAATGAGACAAATATGAACAATTTTAAGTTCTGATCTTTAGACAGGAAGATTACACATCTTGTCTGAAATGTATTGAAGTACAAAGATCCCACCAGTTGTAGTCTGTGCTGCATATGTATCATTTTGCCTCCTTGGGAACAATTAAAATAATAAAAAAAAATTATTAAAATAAAGTATTTGTTTTTCTAACCACTGGGAACTCACAAGTAAATTTCTAAGCTAGAAAAAACTTGCAACAAAATTCAAGATACTTAATGTTGAAGATACACATTTCCATTTACCAGATTCTCAACAATTTGTACACAGATCCCAAAACATAATCAAAATGTTCTTAATTAAATTTGTGAAAGTTTTGATAACTCTAGAAATTTTTTTCCTATTTTTTCAGGTCAAAAGAAGCATCATATAGATGTTATTGCCAACATGAAATGCCTTTCAGTTCTGAGTTATTCTCAGAAACAGTGAAATCTTTCCAAAGTTGTCAGTCTCTTGTGTCTTCCTCAACACAAACTTCAACCTTATTAAAAAATCAGGGCTGCTAGTAAAGGTGTGAACAGATGTTTTATCTCCACATTTTGTGCATAAATGAAGTACTTGGATGTAAATTCATCAAACTGTTGAAACAAATCATTTAAGATTTGTTCAGTGATTAATAATAGATGCCAGTAATCAAATCTCCCTGCCACTAACACATCTGTTACAGAGGATTTCTGGTTTGCCCTATTATGCAAATGTGCAATAAAACAAATAAATTACTTGATTTAACATCTGGTTGAAAAACATTATTTTTAGGTGCTTTTTTTAATGTATTGTTTTTATCATTGATAGCCACTTGATGTAGACTAATCCAATTATGCTTTGTGGTGTCACAGAATAGGAGAGGGAACCTGCCAAGTCTGCTCAGAAACTGCTGCAGAATCTTAAAGATATTTAGAATTTCTCAGACACTCATGGCTTCTGAAAGAACCAAGTACACAGAAGAAGAGACTTTTCCTTGAATTTAATACTTCAAAAATAGCTTCATCTTATTTGCCTCTTCAATACTTGGAGTGTCACTTACATAAGTAAACCTTTCTGGGACCTTGAAAAGACCAGGGTTTGATTTCTCACTGCACATCGAAATTAATATGATCTCAAAAATCTGTTTCTGGACATTTTGGTTGATGCACTCATGAATTGAAGAGAGAGAAATATCAGCCCAGAACTACCCTTGATTTAAGATATACTACATTGTTTAGTTATAGATACTGCAGATTTCAGCAGCCTTTAGCACCAGGAACACAGAATCATAGAATCTTAGAAGTTGAAAAAGACCTTTAAGATCACCAAGTCCAACCATTAACCTGACACTGCCAAATCCACCCCTAAGCTCTGTCCTTAGGTGCCCCATCTGTCTGTCTTTTGAATGCTCATAGAGATGGATGAACCACATCCCTGGGCATCCTGTTCCAAAGCTTGACAGCCCTTTCAATGAAGATATTTTTTCTTATCTACATTCTAACTCTGTCCTGGTGCAACTTGAGGGTATTTCTATTGTTTTAACACTTGTTACTGAGGGAACATTCAATTTTTTAAAGCAACATAATTTTCTCCCTTTTTTCTCTCAGAAGTGTATGACAGGTTGTGCAATACTTGTTCTATTTTTTTTTCTGCTGTTCCCCAGGTGTATATTGGAAGAATAAGATTACTTTTACTTCTGTAGGATGGAAAAAAAACCAAAGAGGGGAAGAACAGAAATAGAAAAATGTGTACCTAAGAGAGAACTTTGCTCTGAAAATGTTTGCTCCCTTTATTTTTTTGCAACCAAACATATTTCTCCCAAAATTTTATATGCTGAATTACACACTTTATGGAGTAGTGCTATAAAACCGGACAAACATTAATTTCAAGCAAACATCATCTTTCAGCTCCCCGGTTACCAAATAACCAGCTGTGTCAGCAACATATATTGCTCTAGAGGGACACATTTTAATACAGTCACCTCAGAGCATAATATGTTGCTTTGTAAACCAAAAATCAAAATCAAATCAAATCTGTTTGGCTATCAAAATAGCCAAACAGATAGACAGAGATAGATAGAACTCACCCATTAAAGGGAGATGAAATATAAATATTTTTGCAATTCTCAATGACTACCAAAAAAAATTGTGAAAAAACCTTCATGTCCTTTTATTCTGTATGAAAAAGAAATAGGTATAGGAGAAGCATAGAAGAATATGATACAGTCCTTATTCTGTTTTGTTGGAACTAGAAATTCAATTTATGTAGTACAATATATCTTTCTCTCTTCAAAAGGTGATAATCACGACAAGTTTATAGACATTTTGATCCAAATGTCAAAGTCAGTCAGGGTTTTTTTTCTTCTCTACTAACATTTTAATTTGTATATGTGTTGCAGAAAAGACAACTGATTGAGAAGAGATCCTTGAGAGAAGGCATTACAATTAGCAAAAAGGAAAAAATTAGAATATTGTCAATTATTCACTAAGAAAAACCTGAAAAATATCTGGGCTTGTTTGAATTCCAATAGATCTCCTCAGCTGAGAAACCACGTTTCATAAATAAGAGGAAAGGAATTCCTTTAACTCTTTGTCTTGACTGTCCTGATTTTGGGAATTCAAAATTCTCAAGTAAAACTTCTGAGCAATAGTCCTTGTACAGTTCTAAATGAAAGTCAAGGGTTTAAAAAAGGTTAAGCGTTTTTAAGTATGTGTATATCTATGTTTCAATTTAGTATTTTCAGCATAATGTGTAAAGCAATTATACTTTTTTTAATCAAAAGAAGTTGGCAAAGCAAGGAAATAAAATTTCTTCCTGAAAATCACAGAATTGGTTATGGTCTCTGTAGAGCTGTTTAGTGTCAAAAAGTAGGTATCTAGTAGTATTTCAGAAGCCTTAATGTATTCAATCACATTGGATTGTGAAAATATGGCACTGACATAAATCAGCCTTGCTCCCTTCTGGAAAGTCAACTGCAGAGCAGACATCAGATCTTCTGAAATAGTATTAGATGCTCGTGTTACCTGATTTGTTCCCTAGTAACCTCATGCCTGATACATCATAGAAAACTTCAAGTGACTATGTAGTTTCTTTTCTGCATTCTTTCTCCTAGGGGCTCATTTTGCAGATTACTGAGCTGATTCCATCTTTCAGACAGTCTTTGCAGTGAAAAGAATGCTGAGAAACTACTACACAAGCAAATAGAGTTTTACATTATTTATGTAGAATTCAATGGATTTTCTAGGGAAAAAGTACATTGTCCAGACCTCCTCAATTAACTCTATGTATCACTCCTGCCTGCAAATAAGATGTCAGAATTTAAGATTAAAAAATAAGTATTTTAAGTTGTAAATGTAACCAATTAAGTTATCTTGTAATTATTTAGAGAATTTGAAGAGAGTCATGTGACTTTGAGAGTTTGACATTGCTTTCCATCTCTCAGTTTGTAGCTGTGGGAACAAAAAAATATTTATAGTGGCAAGCCTTTGGTGTAAAAGCATTTTTTTGAAGATTTTATCAGCAGAATCAGACTACTGATACAAATGCATTTGATCTGCTTTAACAAACACAGTGTTATCATTGTATTCTAGGACAGGGCAATGGAGACAAAGATACGTGACCTGAGCTCTTATGTCCTTTGAGTTTTGCATCTCTGTGGTGTTGTAGAGAGGTAATTTACAACAGTTTTGGAAGCTTGGACAGTCTTCAAGGGAATCTTATGTGAACCAGAGAGTTTTCCAACTTAATTCTAAAAGCAGAGTTGCAATTCCCACATATCTGTATAGATGGGGTTTGAAAAACTCACCTCTTTCTTTGATAAGTAGTTAATAAATATTTAGCAAACAGCATAATAAGTAATAATAATAAGATAAGTAATCAGCAGGTTTAAAGTAATCATTCTTGCCAACACACAAGATCCATTAGAAACAAAACAAACATTTGTAATTTGGTGAGTTAGCAGGAATTGAGTAACTGGAAACATAAAATAAAATCAATACCTTTGTGGAGTTGCACCAAAATGGAATGAAAAAGAAGGTGCATTACTAGTGACAATGTATAGCAGAAACAATGATATAGGAAGGGGAATGGAAATCAATCAGAGACTGATTGATCAGAGAACAGAATTACTTTGATAGGACCAGTGGAATTCCAGGAAATTAATGAACTAAATTTATGAACAAAACAAAAATTGTGCATGTATGTAAAAAAAATCTACTGTGTAACTGTGGAGGGCACTGGTAAAATAAAAATAGCCACAGAAGCCTTTGATGATAGAAAATGTAAAGAAATAAAATAAAAATGAAAATTAAAAGAAGTACAATGAAATCTGTAACTCCGAGATAAACAAATACTGTTAAACTGCCCTCACCACACCATCCCCCTCCCTGGCCTCAGCTGTTCACAGATGTCATTCACTTCTCTATATGCCCTCCATAAAGTACATTGAAAACCCACGTGGTTTTGATTTTTTTCTCTGTTAGCAAAGCAGAAATGCAGAGATGTTGCTCAGCTAAAACTCTCATGAACTGATTGTATCTTGTTCACCTTAAATACCTCTTGATTTGAGCACTGTATCTTGTCTTGCTTCTTGTTCTTCAGACCACTCTCCTTCACTGATATCTGCAGATTTCCAAGGGAAAAAGCAGTTACCATGTCTTTAGAAGCATTCATTAAAAACTGCAAGGTCAATCTTTTCCTACTACCTAAGTGCAGATCAGTATATGAAATGTAATCAGATGGGTGATGCTCTTTTCTCTTGGAAGAAATGATCAGGCTCTGGTTTTTTTTCTGTTTTCTATATAAATTTTAGTGACAATTTAAACCACCTATCACCACAAAACACCCTATTGCAAAACAAGCTGCATTTGGATAGAGAAGCAGTGTATTGATCTGATGCTAACCATGACACAATTTCTTGATGGTGGAGAGGATATCATGTTTGCAGATCCTCCCCAGTATTTGGCATAATCAGGCATGAGTGGCTGCTAGCCATAACACATAGCAAGACCAAATACCACTCTGTGGTAAGACTGACAGAGCCTCTGTGAGAATAATCAATTTCTTTTCAGTGAACTGTACAGACTGCCATAAAGAGAGCACCTGTGTGTATATTTTGTAACATCATTGAAAGAAGCCAAATAATTCTTTTCAACAAAAACAATATTATCTATGCAGCTGTCATACTCCACTACCCAAAACAAAACCTACACTTAAGCTGAATCAGATTATCACTGTTTTCCCTGTGCTCTGAGATGTATATAATTGAAATAAAAATAGTTTTTCTTCAGTTCCATATTGTACGAAATTTTCTTTCACCAAAAATAATGATGCCAGTAAGCCTCTTAGAATAAGTTCAGAACTTTCAACACAATGCATCTCTTAGAAAATTCAGTTTAATAGTGCTTCTGATAGCTTCCTTTAAAGCAAAATATCAAAAGTGGCAAGTATATAAAAATGACAGAACAATAAACTGGACAATGTAAGCATTGTTCTGCAGAATGCCATTGATTCCAAAATGAGACATTGGAAACAGTATTTAAAAATGTTCATTTCCTACTGAGTTCTGGCATCGTTGCACTTGTTTGGGAATGGATACTTCACACAGAGAAATTGCACACTATATTGAATGAAAGTTACCAGTGAATTACAGGATGCCCTTGACCATGTAATGAAAACAATCACTATTCTATTAGGCACAATCCTGGAAGACATCAAGAAGTCAGTCACTGCTGAGGCGGAAAGCACACAGCAGACTGAAGTTAGATGGTCTTTTAAGGACACATGAACGGCTTGGATGACTGAAACAATGAAAAAAAGTCTTTCTTCCTACGAGGAAATAATTTAGGAAACATCAACCATACAATTGCAGAAGTTAAACTTGTTGCTTAGGTAATGATTTGAAGGAATGAGCACTTCTGATACTACTGAAAACTTTATAGTGATCTCATTTCACAAGCTTGGCCTCTAAAGAACATGCAAGGTGTCTCATCTGTAAAAGGTCCTGTGGCTCATTCTGGTTTAGAAATGAAAGAATATTGATCATTCATTAAGCAAATTTAGTGCATGTAATACCATCCTCAAGGTGGAGATAAGGCGATATGCAAGGCAGGAACAATAAGCCTCCTTAATATTCTAATCTTAATCACTTATCTACTGCCTGTATTTGGAACACTGCTCTCAGTGGACATGTTCTTTTGTCCTGAAGTATCACTTAGGGTGTTTTACTGTTGTTAATTCACTGGAGACTATTTGGTTGCTTTAGACTCCTACTTGAATTTGGTACAGATTCATAAAGTTTTACAGCTGAGATTACAGAAAGCATTGTCACTCTTTCATACAAATCAGAAATTGAAGTTAGATTGACAAAGTGACCTTAGTCCCATACACAGTGATTTGTTGAAAAGATAAATGCAACTGTATCTCATTTCAACCACAACTCTGTCAATGTTGTATTATTCCATTGGCACATCTGTGGTTTAGTTTTTATCTGTTCATTCTGAATAAGATCCTGTGAATGAAATTAAGGGTCCCACGTCTGGTATAAGAAGTCAGAGATAAAGGAATTAATTTCTTATTTTTCCTTCCTTGGGGGTAGAAATTGGTTTGCATGTTACTATTCACTGGAACACCCCACAGCCTTGACAATAAACAAAGCAGTTGTAGTCGCACTCCACTGGGCAGCAGAAAATCAGATTCGCAGAAAAACACTTGTCCATAAAAAGCACAGGATATTTATGAGCAGAACAAATATTTACAGAAATTTTCAGTGATTGAGTGTTGCCTAACATTAGTGCTCAGTTAAACTGAGATGTCTAATATATATGCTATATCTCCTGGCATTTAAATTTTAATTCCACCAAAACAATAATTTTCAACTAATTTTTACATTAAAATTACTAAAATTTACAGGACTTTTGATATTTTTTCCTTATTTGACATTAGGAAATAATTTCTTTCATTCTAAAAATCATGCCCTCATTTTCTTTCCACTGTTTATTTTCAAATTTTCTGGCACATGTAAATGTCATCAGATCTGACTCACAGCGAATTAAGGCTGACAAAACCTACATGTGAATAAATCATTACTTAACAGTCATTATAGAGTTCTGTGAGTACACGAAGAGATGGGGCACTTAATTCAAGAATCCATTTGGTATGAGAATATGGTAGACTGTGTAGACATCACTAGAGGGAGTCATGACCACACAAACCAGATGGGTGTGTTTCATAAACACTACTAAGCAGAAATCTAGGCCCAGATTATGAAATTTGTGCCATATTTACAAAACAGTCTCTTGTGGAAGCTTTTTTTTTTTTTTTCTTTTTTTGAGATAGGGATAAAGACAACTTTTTGAAACAAATATTAAATATTAAAGGATTCAGCAGAATTTACCCATTGCATAAGTAATTCAAAGAGATTTCTGGGGAGGACTGTGTCTTTAAAGGATGGAGACTCCCTAACCTTTGTGGACGACCGGGCTGTGCTCAGTCAACCTTCAGTGAAATACTCTTATTATGTTTAGACAGAATCTCCTCCCTTTCAGTTTTCAGCCCTTTGCCTCTTGTCCTGTCACTGGACACATCTGAGAGCCTATCTCAGTCTTGTTTCCATACTTCCTCCAGGTATGTACATCCAGGCCCCTTGAGCCTTCTTGTCTCCAGTTCCATCTCTCTCAGCCTTTCCTCATAGGAGAGATGCTTCAGTCCCTAAATCACCTCTTGCTCTTCCACTGGAGTCTCTCCAGTATAGTGATGTATCTCCTGTGCTGGGGAGGCCAGAACTGGACACAGCACTACAGGTATGGCCTCGCCAGAGTCACTCATAAAGTTTCAGAGACAGTATAATAAAAATGTGTATTCTTAATGAAGCCAAAATCAGAAACCTGATATGCGGCAACAGATGCAAACACATTGATGGAATGGGTAAGCATTGTCTCCAAAATCCCTCTTTTTGTGTGTGTGTGTTTTGAAGGAGTAGAGAGGATTTTTTCCTAAATTCTAGAAACAGCTTCAAGTAAAATCATAGCTTTCTGTCACCAACATATATTATTAATTTTTAAAGAAAACTTCTGGTTTGAGAGCTTGATTGTAACCAAGATCTGCTCTTATCAGAGCCAGGCTCTTTCCCATTGTCTGGCTTCAGCACCATTTGTACTGGTTATTGCTGACAGCTGCAAGATATCCTCTTGTCTTTGAGTTGAAATGGCTGCTGACTGAACGCCTTCTGTCCTTGTCTGGTCCCATGCAGATCCCTATAGGGATGCCTAAAAATGTGAGGTGGTACCTTGCCTTTAAAATAGCGTTAGGGATAAACTAGGAGGGAAAGACTTTAAAACAACCAAGTAGAACTGTCACATAAATGCAACTAATAAATTTGACCCGTATAATCGTAATAGTTATTCACTCAAAGTGAATATTGTGTTTCTCCTAAACCTACTTCAGTTACACAGATTTTCTAGTAGTAAAATGTCAGTGAAACAGTCCTGAAAGGAAGGCAAATAAGTGAAGCAGTTAAAACAAGAAGTGTTTTAGAATGCCCTTACAATTCCTTATGAAACAGGCATGTGGCACTCACCCTAAATTAATGAAAAGTACCCTTATGCAACACTTTGCCACTTACTAATGTTCATACAGTAAACTAACAACTTAATTTGAGGTCTCTGACAATTTATTCAAATGATAATGGAGACTAAACACAGGCAGAGGTATCCAACAAAAAATTGCAAGCATTTCATGAGCCAAACATTTATTCAAAAAATCAGAACATCTCAAAAGGTAAAGGTATCCCAGAAACAGACTATGAAAAGAGAGATAGAAATGTTCAAATCAAATTAATGACAGAATTCACCTATTTGTCTTTTTCAAACCACCTTTACTGGATTCCACTAGAGACTACAAAGAATGTTGCTGTGTATCCTTATAAAGATTTTTAAATTGAGGACTTAGAGAAATTCTCCTCTTTCAACTGTATTTCTTTCCCTCCCTACTATTTCAAAGTTTCACAGGATAGTTTTAATGTGCCCTAACAGAGGACCCTCAACCAGAATCTCTGTAGAACTGTGTATGAATAATTCATCAGACTCAATCTTACAGAGTAACTAATGTGCTAATTATGCAGAAGAGTCATTTATAAGGTTGGGTTGGGTGCTCAATGCTAAACATCACTATAAAATATTCATATGGTATTTGGGGATTTTCTGAAAAATGAAAATTATCCATCTTCATGGTAGACATGCATAAAGATGGATAATTTCCTCAGTATTATGGTCCTCCTACGCAGAAATGATTTATCAGGAATCCAGCATCAAGTCCTGCTTTATGGAGAGGCAAAATCTATTATGACTGTTAGAAATATGCTACCTGTGCATACTATAAAGGTATTTAAAATTGGCTCATCAATTTAGACAACTTGTGTACTCACAATGCATCTTTTAATTTATAGTAAAATCTGAATCTTTTATGTGGACTGTCTCTCAGGACATTTTGTTAAAACTGCTAATGAAATTTCTTGGCAAAGCATGAAATTTGGGTGTATGTTTTGGCCATAGTAGTTTACCAGGAACTGCCCCTTTGAATTACATTTTAAAGGGAAGAAATAGGAAATTTTTTAATTATTAGAGAAAGTGGAGCTCAGTGAAAAATAAAAAACATTATTTCTTACTGTAATAGGTAAATTTCTTCTTCCAGCAACATATTAGATAACACAGAAAGCAATAATGATCAAAAGCCTACACCAGCAGTACAAAAGCCAGGAAGGCTCCAGATCCAGAGGTTAGATCTACATTTCTGAAGCTAAATTAAATGTGGTTCCTTTTAAAGTATATAATCCATCTTATTAGGAATATTTTTCTAGTCGAGGGAGTATGCCAAACTTCTTTTCATAGGCAATGGAAAAAGCTATTCTCTGGTTTAATTTTAAAATCTATAGTTAGCAAAACTCTTTAGCTGTAATTTTGTAGACTAAGGCATAGTGCCTCCAGTGGTGAAATAGCATAATTCCACACACTTTTGGCAAAGCAGCTGGCTCATACTGGCCATTGTTTTGGTCAGCTCAAACCAACAAAAATATTTTAGAATAACTGACGCAAAAGGACCTCTAGATTCCAAGCCAGGCATGGCCAGTACATTCACAATGTGAAAGCAGATTGCTGGACACAAAAAAAATTACTCCTTTTAAATGTTTCTTGCAGTTCCCATGTGAAAGAGAGCTAAATGAACATCATTTCCTTTCAAAAGCTACTAAATTTTTGTCACTCCACCTTACTTTCCACTTAGGACAAATATTTTTTCATACTTAGTGTCATGGTTCTTTGTTTGGCTCACAGTCTTCTTCCACAGGTCAGCGATTCTTCGAGTACATGAAAATATCTCTGGCTAAATATCTGTGGCTTGCACAAAGACCTTGACTTCTGATGCCTTTAGGCTACAGCTCCACACCCAGCAGGATCTTTTCTGTCGGACTGGATGCTTCAAAGCCTTCATGAGACTTTGCACATCTTGCTGCCCACAAAATCTTTGAGGTCCGCTGTTATCATACCATCTTTCTTAATCATGGCCTAAAACGTGGCCTCAAATAACTAAGCTAAAGTGCCTTGTTTACAATATACCTCTCTGTCATACTATGTCTCATTTTACTTTGTTTTTAGAGATTTTGTTTTAGAGATTCAAAAGACTATGTGAATTGCAAATAGGCTTAGGTAGAAAATATCTGCCAGTAGTAAAAACAGCATAAGTTTCTCATGGATGTCTATGGACACCAAAAAAGTGAATGTTCGCATGAAGTAGTTTTAGGAGATGAAAGTGAGCTGGTGATGATGAGTGGTGTGATAATTTTTTATTTGGAAGCATAAGGTTAACTGAAAAAAGCTAAGCTCAGTGAAGATAGTCCTAAATCTAATTGGAAAACATAGAAAAGCAGGTGTGCAACCCACAGCAAGGATGATTTTTCAGTAATGAGTTTCACATATGATTTCTAAGAGATTCTTTTGAAAGGAGCCAAGGAAAAACTAGCTAATATCAACAAATGTTCATGAAAAATTTTCGTCTGCTCATAATGAATTTGAGAAGGCAAAAAGATAGCAGGCAGTAAACAATAAATCATTTCAAATACCACAGAAGTAAAAGTAAAAGCACATTAACTCATTTTCACAGAAAAAGGGAAGCTAAAAGACACCTAGGTTAAGAGTATAGTTTGAGATTGAGGAAGAAATATTAACAGTTATTTGGGAGAGTCTAGCTTTATAAGCAAAGAGTATGTATATATTCATTTCAGAGATAGAGAAAGAAGTGTCCTCATCTCAGTAAGAACAGATCTTTAGCTTTATTTACTTGTGTAGAAGAGAAACAGAACTGTGTGGTTGCTATGGAAGAGAGATTTCATGTGCTGGGAAACATATTACATAAGTGTCCATCCTAAAGAGCTCACAAGTGACACTGAACTTTACTTCCTCTTTGGAAGAACCTGTAATGTCCTTACAACATAGAGCTCATGTATTCAAACATGAATGTCTCTGTTTAGATTGTCTAGAATACTGATAGCAACTTACAGACTGAACATCTTTGGCTAGCATGGATTAGTTTGCTAGGTTTGTTTACAGAATATGTCTATCAAATGCATGTTTTACATTAATACTTCCTTGCCAGTGAATTGCAAATCTTCATTCTGTCAATGCAGTGCAGCCACCCCTTGAAAGTGGGCACATGAATGAAAGATCTTGCCGTGTTTTGTTAGAAAATTAGAAATTATGGAATGTATTTAAAAACTCCATTTTTTTTCTTTGTCTGGTTTAACTAAATCTTTGATTATGCAGATGACTGTATGTGAATATACCATTGATTTCAGCTCTTTTCAAATATGACTGTGTAAATGAGATAAATTTAGATCCCAGTGTAATCAAGAGTCTGTTTCTGGAATTATTCCCTATATTCTCTCTTCATGACCCATAAAGATTTTTCACTATAATGAGCATTTATATAAACATAGAATCACAGAGTGTGATACACCAGATGGTTGCACTGCTATTGAGACACCTTGACAGACTAGAGAAAGAGGCAGACAGAAACCTCTTGCAGCTCAGCAAAGGGAAAGGCAAAGTCTTGCCTCTTAGCAAAAATAACCTCAGAGACCTCTGAACAATAGGGGACAATGAGCTGGAAGCAGCTTTGCAGAAAAAGGTCTTGGGGTACTGGTAAACTGCCTTACCATGAGTCAGCAACACACCTTCACAGCAAAAAAGGGCAGCAGCATCCTGGTGGTGTGAGCAAGAGTGCTGCCAGCAGACCAAGAGAGGTGTCCCTTCCCCGCTCCTCAGTGTTGTGAGGCCTCACCCGCAGTCCCAAGGCTGTCCTGACAATCAGACCTCTGCGCTGAAAGCTCTGTGTCACAGATACACAGGATAGCTGAGGTCCCAAGGCACCTCTAGAGATCACCTATTCCAGTCTCACTGCTCCAAGCAGGGTCACCTAAATCTGCTTTCTCACATCGTAAATTCAGTTAATACTTCAAACTTGCTTTTACATTCCTGAATAGAAAGACTTTATGAGGAAGGGGTAAATGACATGATTTCTCTTTAACTGGCCTGGCATATACCTGTTTGTACTGCATTTAAGCAGTTGAAGCTGGCTGATTTAATCTTTTTTCCCATCTAGAAGAGCTGAACAAATTTGAGTTATATTGAGCAAGGATAAAGAGAAAACTATTTACAATTTTGTATTGACTAGGCTTCTATATGAAATAATATTCATGAACATGCACACACATGCAAATGTGCTCAGAACCTTTATATATTAAAACAGGAATTGCAGTCCTTTAAAGCATTAAAAGACATAAAAGAGGGGTGTTTCTCCCATTAATGATTATAGGAAAATATGGAAAATTCATTTGATTGCTTGTGTATTTCCATATAGTATTGATGAAAAGAGCCTGCAGTGTGTAACATGGCATTGCTTGGAAGGGAGATACACTCCAGGAAGATTCTTGTTGCCCATTCTTGATTAAAAAATTCAGAAAAAACCACAGTGCATATAACAAAACAAACAAAACAAAAACAAAGAGCCAAATCAACCCCCCAAGAGATTAATTTGCAAATATTCAGGGCTTTGAAAAATGCAGGATACTTTGATAGTTCTGGAAATTTTTGGAACTGCAAAATCAGTGAATTTAAAATGTATTTCACTTAATTCACAAGTATGCAACTTACATAGCTAAAACTTAACACTTGAATAATTGGAAGAATAATATTTCTTGTTGTGACTGGCTGCACAGCACACGAAACTGATTAACCTAGAAGACTTGATTTTTTTGTTGTTTAATGTAGTAATGCAAAGATAGTAAAACTAGCAATTCTACCATGTTTTTTTCTCTTCCAGTGATGTTTATTTGTTGCAACAGCCTACTTTGCAGCAGGTGTCTGTGATAGAGTAGTCACCATCTGTGAAGGCACCTAGGGAATGGCCCCAGCAAATGTACCACTGTGACAGCTTTGTGCCCTCAATGTGAACAGCCAGCCCCAATTTTGTATGTGTTTTACACCAGGGGGAATTTTGAGAAGGATTGAAAATTTTGGTAAATGACTTGTTTATATCTGAGAATTGAGAGGGATCTGCAAGGAGAAATCATATCTTCACAGCGGAATTGTTCTGCATTTTGCTGCTTTCAGGGTCCTTGTGTGGGAACTCCTTAAGCAATGCAAGGGTCTCACTACAGAGCATTGGCCAGTGCACCCTGTTAAACAATTTGTTCATCTATTCCCACAGTGAAAATGAGTGAGAAGAAAGATTTATGTCAGTGAAGAATCTGAAGATGAGTGGTAAATCCTGAGGAAAGCTTTAAAACAAAAGGTGATTATGTACTTAGCAATTACACCTCTGCTTTTTGCTAGGTCTGCTCAATGCTACCATCCAATTTCCTGATAGAATCAATGTGCTTTTTTTTTTTTTTAACATATAAATAATGTCTGGAGAAGGCTTTTCAGATGTTACTCAATGATGTGTTCTGTCTGGAGCAAATGAGATAAAATTCTATAATTTAACTAAGAAGTTCAATATAAAAGATAAATAAATTGGTCAGTTGTGGCTGAAGCGTACAGAAATTCGAAAATGTTGTTTTTAATGTTAATGACCCCCATCCCTATCCTTTGGTTCCCTGTTTTCTGGCTTTTGTGTAGCAGTATATGTTCTCTTAATTCCACGAGTTACCACACATTCCAGACAATTTAAGTGTTCTCTGTATTCATAGTTGAAAATTTTTGGTTTGGAAAAAGAATTCTGAATAATTATTATGAATTTAATAATTTGAAGTTATAAAAACAAGGTGCATACACACACAGAAAAAAAAAGTCTTTCAAAACTTTAATTTCTAGTGATTCAAATTCTAAATTGTCCTGCCTCCTACTTTTGTGTTACTTTAACATATAGTGATTCTTCTGAATTGGTGAAGCTAACTACTAAGTCTCAATGTCTGTGTCTAGCAAAAGACAAGAACATCAGATGTTCTCTAACCAGAAAGGGTTATTAATTTGTTTGATTCATTTCAGACTCATTCTTCCTCACCTACTTTTATTTTTCTTACAGTAAAAAAAATTACACTTTTCTGAGGAAAAGTAGTACAAAAAATAAACTCCCATTGCAGTACTTTGTTTTTTGGTTTTTTTAATATCATATGACTCATAAGCAAAAGTATTCCTTGGCATTCCATCTATAACTGAAGACTCTTCCTAGTTGTGATCAGGGTCCGACAAAAAATGTTGGATTAAAACCACTGTTTTCCATTGCTTGTCAATTTATGCTTTATGGCAGATGTATTACCTTACTTGTGTGATGACAAATACACACTTTTCCGGTTACAAACTCATATTAATTTTATTTCCTACTCTTGTTGTATTTGGTTTTAACTGTTCAGCGGTGTACAAAGCTGGCATATGTCTCTCCATATTATAAATTCTACAAAGCTGTTAGCATTTTGTGAAGTATCATAATGTACTCTTGACTGATCTTTTATTACCAAAGGCCTCAGTCAGCCATTGAAGACCGAAACTGGCAGGCAATTCAGCGTGCCCTAAGTGTAACTTTGAGACAGCAGGAGCTAGAGCTCTCTGTAATTATATTCCCTGATTGTGGAATCTGCTCCCTATTGAGACTGGAAGAGCAGCATCTGTTGAGACATTTGGGTTAAATTTAAAGAGGTACAGAAATCTGTTGATGCATTTAACTGTGGGGAATCCTCTCAGATATTATTTTTAAACTCTTTTGGTTAAAAAAAACCCCATAAAACCCATAAAAACAAAGCTGTGGAAAGGACTTCATGTTGTTGTGCTAAAAGACTGTCTCAAAATGTTAGCTATTATTTGTCCACAAATGAAAGGAAAAGAAGAGATAATCAACACCATGAACACAGAATAAAACACCCAATCCAGATTCTGAGAAAATAGTTATTGCTACCATATTAGTTCATTTATGCATTCCCTCACCTCCATCCTTCTTGTCAGTACTTTATATTTGTAGAGGGTGAGATTTGCCCTAAGAAACATAAGCTATGACACCATACTTCTAATTAGTTCTGTCTTTAAAACTAGAGCAAAATCACAGAAAAAAAAATCCCACTTCATTTTATTAGAAGGTAATTGTTTTTCTGGTTGCCTAGGTTGTTTGGTTAGTGCGCCATCAAATCATAATATTATCCAGTTTTTAATATTCTTGTTTCTAAATATTCTCTTTTATAGCTGTTAGACATAACCTCAGCAAGTAATTTTCTCCTACATTATTTCTTTTATATTAGATCACAACATTCTTCTACAAGATTTCATTTCATCATTAGCACTAGCTGTTTCACATTGGAATTCTTATGTCTCTACAGAATTGTCCACATCAAATGTAATAAATCTCAGGTGTCCTTTTCAGAATTTCAGTAATTCTTCTTCACAACACTAATTTGTTAGTATAAATAATTCCTAATATGTTATATTTTGAACATATTTCAAAATAATTAAAGTTCATAAACATTTGGTAACTCTAATGCAAATAGGGTTTGAGATTGGATAACCGGTTTTGACCAGGACAGTTGACATCTCATAATCCACAGGGAAAAAAATATAGATTTTCTTCTCTATACAAAGTCCCTGGGTTTGGAAAGAAAACTCTCTCAGAAGGCTTTAAGAATCCCCTCATGTTATATAGACCCAAAGGAGAAACAAAAAAATAGTAGAAAAACACGGAGCAATTTTCTTTCTCTGCTTGGAAGCACATTGATCTTTCATTCACATAAAACTGTTTATAGAGTTTCAGGTTTAGTTTTAGTCTGCTCTATTAAAAACTAAATTTTGCAAGATTGTGTGTGTTTTTTAATATCAAAATAATCCCTTTCCACTGAAGAATTGTTCCAAAAAGATAATTTTAATATATCATATGAAATTAATAAATATGGAAAAGATCTAAAAATTAGTTAATGTTTCTCTGTTGTGGAATTCTTTTCTCATTTCTGAGGACTATGGACAGAATGAGCATAGGAACATATATTTTACCGAAGATTTGCTGATGAACAGTTTCTGAAGGGCATTACAGCCCTCAACATCCAGGATGAACAACATTGGCATTATAAAAAGGTGCTTGCCTATTCACTTAAGAATTAACATCTTCTTTTGTGCAAGTAAACAAACAGTGCCATAGAAAAGACTCAGGTTTAAGTGAAGTGTAATTTAAAACTCGCAATGAATAATTTTGACATGGATCCCGAACATTTCTGGTTCAACTCCTGTCCATGTACTTTTTAAAGAAAATATCTAGAAGAATTCCACCTGTACATGTGGTATTCCAGACAAGTTTCTGCGGCAAGTTTCAAGTTTCTAGAAACCTGAAGCTCTAAAAAAATCTTTAATTTAAGAGAAAGAAACAAGGCATATTGAAGCCATCCACTCTTTTTGTCAGCAACGTCAATCATCATCAGTGATGAGGATGTCAGTCTGAAGTACCTGCTGGGCAAATAGTCACAAGTATGCAGAGAAGTTCATTCTTCAATAATATCCATAAAGCCATATTTCCCACTGGTATGCATAGACAAATTTATCAAAAAGTGCATTTATTTATTCATTTTAAATAGAAAAATATTCTCCTTTATGTGCTTACATGAAAAAAAAAATTCCTTTCAATAGAACAGTGCATATCAGACAATGTGCAGTGCCTACTTTGGTGGCTCATGATTTTTACCACCAGACAGAAAACTTTCAGGTTTAGTGAAAAGTCTTGGTTTAAAAACACAGGAAAATTGTCTTTCCTATCATGCACGCAGGACAGGAGAGCAAGCCTTTGGAAAGAAACCAAAAGGACTGAGAAGGGGCTGCCTCATAAACCATCCATGCAGGAAGACTGAGAAAGTTCTAGAGAAATTGATGGAATGCTGTCAATGGCTGGTGACTGTAGATGGCAAATCCCTGAAAGCAGGATAATCACAGAGATTTTTAGGCTAAGAAAACTTAGTGCTAGGAAACTGCTAAAGATCTGAAAAGAGTAATAGTAGTTAAATGAGATAAAAAGTCTTCAATATATAACATCAGCATGAAGCTGATATCTAGAGGCTCCCAGATTTTCCAGTTTATGAGGATTACATTTATGTATTTAATGCATGTTATATCTATTACATACTGATGCAACTGAGGATTAGGATTCTACATTGAGAGACAATTAAAATTAAAACTTTACTCAGACTTTTGAGTTTTCACTTCAGCCTTGAGTGTTCCATGTTGTACATAGTTTCCATTCCCTATACTGATAAAACAAGTCTATGTAGGAATGCACAGTGGGAAGAATTGCATCTGTGGAAGATGGAGGATCAAAGTGATTATAACAGATCTGTGGTAAGTGCATAAACTTGGTAAGTAGGTGTGATTCTTCTAGGCAGTGGCCATAAGCTACACCAAAGAAAACCAAGTCAAACAAATTATTGCTTCTTCTATCACTCTCCAGTCACCAATTTTATTGTGCTTTTTGGATTTCCTAAACCTAATGTGACTTCTTTTACTTCTTTGCATCTCTTTTCTTTATTCTTTATGGTCACAGATATTTTTACATGCACAATAACTGATGGTGAGAAATATGAAAGGCCTGTTATTTTTCCTGTTAAGAACTATGTTCTTTTATTTGCTTTGAGCTTGGCTTTTGCTATGTGCATTTAATAGTCCCTTACCTTTGTAACAGTGTAAAATAATTTCCTATTCACACTCTCCATGAAATTTTTTAGGCATTTTCTTTATGTGGTGTTTTAACTGTCTGTAGGGAATGTTTTCTCAACTAATATATGTAGGATCTTCTATGCATTTAAACACTTTTCTCTTTTTCTGAATCTTTCTCAGTTCTTTTGAGTACATTTTGGGCCTAAGAAGACCAGTCCTGCATGTTGTATTCAATGCTTGAGAAAAACATAGATTTACACAGTGATTTCACTATTTTTCTTTCTCTCCTTTTGTTTCCTATTATTTTCAAATATTTGAGAATATTTTTGGCCCACTACCAAGCCCTGCGACTTTATTTCTATTGAAATATGCATCATAATCCCAAGGTTTTATGTCTTTTGTTAAGAATTCAGATCCTTGTACTTTACAGATTAGCTGGTTGCTTTTAGTATCACTTTATGACTTTCTATACGGAACTTTTTTTGCTATTCCATGAAACTCAGTCTTTTAAGGCTTCTGTTCATTCTTTGCACATGACTCTCATCTTTACCACTTTGACCACCTCTTAGCATTCCACAGAACTTTCTTTAAAGCTAACACTGAGAAAGTTTGCCAGTTTTGGCTGTCCTGTAGACAGCTGACCTAGGTGAAGTGCACTCCCACAAGCAGCTGTAGGCAAACCATTGTCTCTCACAAACCGATTTCCTTTAGTCACTGTTGTGTCTCAGGCCCAGCTGGAGATGAAACATCACACAGCTGATCAACTTCCTTTCTCTCTTCATCTTTCCTCAGTGGAATGGGAAGGACAATCACAGTAAAAATTGTATGTTGATATAAGAATAGTTTAATAATTGAAAATAAAGTAAGATACAGTAATAAAAGTAAATTAGTAATAATAATAATAATAATAATAGTAGTAATAAAAATAAAAACAAGTGACTCGCAATACAATTTATTTGGTACAGATTTGGTGTAAAGAAAGAAATTACTGGCACTATAATGGAGCAGCAGCTGTAAGACTGTATCCTCCAAATGAATCAAAAACTTCTCAGCAAAGATGGATACCTTCCATGTATTGTTAGATTATTTCAAAATGAGCAGAGATCTTTGAAAACCTGGAAATATATAAACTGAGACATCTCTCTTTTCTCCAGGTAAGAAGGGAAAAGTAACATTCTTCTGAGGAGTATCTATTAGTCTGTAACCTTTAACCTGGCAGGTTAGAAGTACTGAAATTAATTTAAGAAATTGGGCTTTTGTCACTCAGTTTAAACATGCAGTTTTGCCCCATAACTAAAAAGATTTTGGTGAAAAAAAATCAATAAATAAGCAGTAAGGTAGATAAAATACTTGCTAAATCTTGACTCGGCAGTTTTAACTTGCCCAGATACAAGCTCATATTTTCTTCTTTTGCAGTACTCCTGGCTTTACTGTCTACATAATTTTCTTCCACAATTTCACGTATAGCTAATGCTCAAAGAATACACAAAGTACTATGTTTGAAGTACTTGCTTTTTCTGGTTTTGTATTTAAACCATATGAAATAAGAATGATGCCATTTCATACAGATAGATGATTAATTTCAAAATTAAAGGTTTATCATCTGTAAATTTTTTTTTATTTAAACCAATACAATTTAATCAATCAACCTGGAAAACTGTGAATCTTTTTAGGTCTCAAATATACTCATCTATTAGATTGCAACTACTAATATCAACAAGAACTTTAAAAAACTTTTAAAAAGGAAATTGACATTTTCTTACAAGGTTGAGTTATAAAGAAGCAAGTTAGTGATAAGAGAAGAAACAGCTGTAATCACAGACTGTGCACCTTTATTAATATAGCATTATGCTCTAGCAAGTAAACTGCCTTTAAAACATTCATAACTACCAGTATCTCTGTGTAAATAGTGAAGTATATTACTGAAAAAAACATGAAAATACTGCCTGAGAAGACAGATCTTTTTGCTGTTGTTTGTATGGATTAAAGGGGGTTTGTTTGATTTTCTTATTGCTGCTTATACATTTTTGACATGGAAAAGTCTGTTTTCCTACAAAATATATAGTTCCATAATAGTGTCAGCTGTTTTCCATCACAGTACAGTTTATTGAGTTTATTGCAAACCAAACCTTCATGCAAATCAAGCAGTTAATATTTGTTTGGATTTTTTTTGTCTGTTTTCTTTTCCACTTTCTTCCTGAAAATAATTTTTCTGTCTACTTTTTAGTGGTTGTCTGACTTACAAGCTCCCCCACAAGCAGATAGTGAATGACGCAGAATTGGTCAAAGGGGAAGCTCGGATCCCTCACATCTTCCATGTGGTGAGAGGCCAGGAGTGCTTTGGCAGGGAAAAATCCACCTTGAAACTTAGAATAGATGTCATAATTTCATGTTGGCTGTTTTGTAGGAAAGCTGCTAATCCTTTTGAAGGTTAGCTACAGTTCTTAGAATTTCATCACTGATACACCTATATGAGTCCTATATCACAGCCATTATGAAATTCACTTGCCTGGTGTCAGCAGTCCCTGTAGGGAAAACACCTTTGTAAAACCACCCTGAGAAAAGAATTGGTATTCAGAGCTACTTGAGTGTCTTCGTTATCTTTGAAAGTCCTGAAATTGAAGAAAGCTGTAATTGCTTGATTGTTTAATCCAGAACTTCAATCTCTACATTTTAAACCATTCTACATGCAAGTTATTTCTAGTTGGTGCAAGACTGTATCAGAAGAAGCTGAAAAATGAAGACTAATAATGACAACCACAACATACAAGCTTGTCCTGTCTCTTTGCTCAGTAGAAACTTAGGTGGAGATTGTAGGAAAGACAGAATTTTTTTTCCTAAGAAATCAGTGTTTATGTTGAGCAGTCATTGGCAGGATTAAACAGAGATTGCTGAGACATAGTGAGAATTTAGTGGTAAATTTAGATTCAGAGTAGGGGAAGGCAAGGAATAATGTAGGCAAACCATAGATTTCAGGCATGATACCAGCTAATGCAGAGCCAGGTGTAGGAAGTAAAGAGTAACAGCAGTTAAACAAGATGATAGTGAGATGGACTTGATTAGGAAAGATGACAATATCTGTTTACAAAATGTCCTGTAAACTTAGACTGCAATAAAACAGAGTTCTCCAGTATTACCTACAAAATGAGGCTCTTCCTCGGGGGAGAAGTAATGTGATAGACACTAATTTCTTCATAGGCTTTTGGTGCCTTTCCTTTCAGTATCGTTTTTAGTCCATAGAGAGCTGTCTGATGTTTGATGAAGTTTTTGTTATGAGTAGAGTTATGAAATGAAAAGAAAGTAAGAACCCTGATAATCACTTTGCAATAGACCTGTGTGTGACAGTTACATAAAGTAGTGAGTGAAGAACTCTGAAAATATGGATGAAGAAAAATGGGACTTCCTGACCTCTTTCAGTCTCATAAAGACTTTTTGTATGAAAAGGAATAATTCTTCACATAAGCATTTGAGAATGAAATTATTTCAGATAAGGCATATTGAAGTATCCCTAATTCCATAAAAGGTGAATTAGAAAACTATATTTGAGTAGCAAACTGAATTGAGATAAAATGCAGTTGAAATGAAATACAATTGTCTACAATGAGAAAAGTGGTTGCCCTAACTGCAGATGACTACTTTAAGTCAAATGACTAACAAATTGTGTTAGCTAAAGTGTAGAACTGGAATGCATTTTGTGGAGTATCAAAATTCCTTGAAATGTTTCTTAATAACATCTGCCTTGCTCTTGATCACATCCTACAAGAGATTATAGGAAAAACAGAAATGATAACATTTTTTAGTATAACTTTAATTGAAACATTATTACTCAGTCCTACAAGGATTGGCTTGTCAAGTCTATAAAATTGAGATATGAGTAAGGAGTTATACCACAGCATATTTTTCAGTCTCTAATGTGCTTCAGAAGAAGATAACCTATAGCAGTACCATTATTCTTGTCACAGTGTATATAGAAAAAATAATTACTTTATAATTCTCTACAAAACCTGGAGACTTGAGTAAAGTAAAAAGTAAGACAAATAAAATATTGAAGTGCCTATGCTTTTTAATCCTTCTTTTGATCCCAGAATGTAAGCATACTGTTAGAGAAAAAAAAAAGAAAGAAAAAACCAGTAGAGAGAATTAATCACAACTGGCTAGATATATTTTTCTTTTCTAAAAGCAAAATCTTCACAGTAGAATTACACTGAAATCATATTAAACCTTAAAAATTTACAGCCCAGATTTACCCTTTTAAAATCACTACCTTTCAGTTTTATTCTGGGTGGTTTTTTGTGTGGGTTTTTTGTTTGTTTTTCTTTTGGTTTTGGTGTTGCCTAGACATCCCTCTCAGTTAATCTTTTATCACAGCAAACTTAGCCTTGGAAGGGAGTTAAGCCTGACCTTTCAGAAGTCTCCTCAGATCTTGCCCCTCAATGTCAAATATTCTGGCATCATCTACTCATTTCATAGTCACTTTTATGTTTCTCCTTTTTAATGCTTTATTTTCTGCTTATGTGTTTTCCTTCTCTCTTCTCCTGCTGTTTGTATTATCTCTACTCCAACAGGTTCCCAGCTGTACTTTTCTTTGTTTCCTCTGTTTGTCTAGTAGCACTTTTGAATCCATCCCAGTATTTCTGGATTGTTCTGATGATATTTGGTCTCCTTTAATCAATGCCTTTCTTATTTAAAATCAAGGTGTTCTCAGAATGGACCTGAAGAGTTCTTTCTTCCTACTGTGGCCAAACAGCTGGGTAATTTTCCACTTTTTCTGAAGATCTATAGTACTGCTGTCTATCATCCCAATGATGATATAATAGAATGTCAAAGAGAACAAAGACAGAAAGAATGTAGCCATTCTATTAAAGACTTAAAGCAAACATAGTAAAATATTATTTGTTTAACCATTTCGGAACTTAGAAACCATCTAATGGATTTTGACTCATAGAAAAACCTTTTTTTCTTTCATTAACACTAATCAGTAATTCTAATATGTACATGACGTTTGTCTCAGAAACTCATATGGACATAGACCATATGAGTTTCAGAAAGAAACCAGCTCAGAAAGACCTTTTTTCATCCATCTACTACTGAGCTGGGAAGTGTACTCTCTCTACAACCTGTAAAACAATTATTATGTCAAATATTCAAAACCAAACCTTATAAAAGAATCTTCCAAATTCCTTTAAACTCAGAATTGTCCTACATCTATATTACTTTCAAATAAAATGAGGTTGAGCAACTAGATATTTAAATGGGATTTAATTTGAATATCAGATTATTGAGTTAGGAAACAAAGACCTCATGCAGAGAATGTCCTGCTGCTGGTCTGCTTAATAGCTAAGTGTAATAAAGAATCCTGTAAAATTATAGAGCTATATGCCTTCCTAATACACAAAGTTCTAAATATCTGTAAAAAATATTTTTCTTAATTTTTCTATTCTATACTGCTGTTTTAATTCTATTGAATATTTCAAACTTAATTGAATAATATTTTGACTTTATCACTTCTAGTTTCTTCAGAGTTTTCTCAGAATGTTTTAACTTTAATATTTCAAATGATCTTCCTGTAGAAAAGTATCAGCCTGTAAGGTAACCAGACCTCATGAATTTATGAATGGGCAGATTAACCTCAACACATTAAGTTGCAGTCGTGAACTACCTGCAAACTGGTTACAATATATACACTGCTCTTTCTTGCACTTGATGAAAATTCTTTTTGAGTCATTCTGTCATCTCATTCCTCCAATCTTAGTAAAACACTGTCAATCAAACATAAAAAAGACTAAATAAAATGTATAAACTGAGACAAACAGTTGAAGTAATAAGAGCATGTCTAGCAACTTCTTGCCCTCTTTTTTTCCTTTTGTCTTTTTGGTTGGGTTTTTTTGAGGAGGTACACAGTTGCCCCAAAATTGCCAATATTCATATTTGTATTTGGCAATTTTCTTCATTTAGAGTGGAATAATCTAGAATTCAAATGTTACTGTATATTAAACAGAGGTATTTCTAGTCAACATAGTTTGATACCAAATCTAAACTGTTCTGGAGCTTTAAATATGATGCTGTGTTACTCTTCCTCTTCTATGTCTGTAGTCAACTGCGTAAGAAAGGAAAGAAGCCACAATCAGGCTCAGAATAGAAAATGAAGGTACAAGACACCACAACTAAAACTCCCATGGAGCACTGCCATTTTGGACAGACAGGCGGCTCAAACTCATGTTCTACCTTGTTTATCATTTCTCAATATCAATTCAATCCAACAAAATATGAGCTTAGTCTTACTAATACCAAAAGTATGACTTTACGGTAGCATTACCATCCTACTTCCAAGATGTCAGTGTGGGTGTCTCTCTGGTCAGCTGTTCTCAGCTTCTCAGAATGAAAGAACAGAGCACCATTTTGTCTGTTCCTGGCATACTTCACAAAACCGTGTATCAGTAATGCTTCATGGCTAATTGTATCAAAGGCAGCTGCAAGACCCAAACAAATTAGTTTGAAGCCTAAACTCACTGCCATTGCCAAGAAGAGATAAGCAGACAATAAAACATTTAAATTCTCCTGACATATGTGCTGATTAAGGTTAAGGACTCCAGGTATCAGCAGGGATTGGGATAATTATATCTATGCCTATAGATTATTTCTTTCTACATGGTCCCCCTAGAGACGAGCTGGTTTATTGATTTACTAACCTGAGGATTCAAAAAGGCTGCCTGTTTCTCTTGGAACTCAATCAAAACTTGAGGCATATTTCCAGGGTGTGAATCAGAAACTAAGGAAAGAAAAACTGGCACAAAACCCCCAGCAGAGTAAGTTCTGCATTTGTTTAAAACAAGTTTAGCCTTGGTCAAGAAACAAGTGGGAAAATGTCTCACAACAATTTGGTTCAAGATCTGCTGCTAATGTAATCCTATATGAAAAAAGAAAATAATTACCTATGCTATAATAGCCAGTTGATTGGAATTTCCCACATATTAGTATTGAATCTGGTTTTCTTACACAAGAAATATATGTGGTTTAATATTTTAAAATCTACTTGATCCATCAAACAGTGAAGAGAGACGTTATATATTATTCCATCCTATTTTGATGGAAAAGACCCCTCTCACATTGCAAGTGGGTTATTTCTATTATATAAACTTCTTTCAAAACCATTAAGAGTATTACTATTACAGGGTACTAAATGTGTATATATGACATATCTAAACATCAATAACCTGATTTTGATTTTCTGTCTGTGACTTGACTGTCAATATTGCAAGATCCCATCCTACATTTGACACACGTTTTTTCTCTGAGAAAAGATGGTTTTAATTATGCTGGTAAGCATCCTCCATGGTATTGAAAAGCTAAGGGCATATTTAAAATATTCATATACCTGGTGTTTACAGCATTTATTTAACACAAGAGGAAACAAATGAAAGGAGGGATTCAGCTAAGAATGCCTGTGTGTGAATCAACACGCTCAGGTAACCAAGGCAACCACCGAGCCACAGGTGAAATGCAAGGAGAAGGTTTATTCCATTGCACAGGCACGGGGACACCAGCTCTGCTGGGCTCAGCTCATCCTGGCAGAAGGGGGGCACTGCCTGCCCCGATGTGTCACAGGGCTGTGGCACCCCCAGTTCATCTCACGGCTGTGCTTCTGTGATCTCTCTCCAGCACGAGGCTCAAGCCTGTCTGTGAGAGTGTGCTGCCTCTACAAGTGAATTCTGCTTCTCAAAAGAGGCAGAGGATGAGCAACACTCAGCATAATAAATGGAGCTTTCCTACACCAACATTTTTAGCAGCAAGCTCACTTTGAGCAAAACTACTCCCTCCTCCTCACCAAATCTTAGGATTTTAACCCTTTGCTCCCAAAAGCTGTTCACAGAGTCTTCATCTAATTCTGCACCTTGAAGCTTCCTGTGTGCCACCGTTATGAGTGAAGGCAGGCAAGTCCTCGTGGATCTGTGACTATGTGCAAGTCTGGAACACACACACATGCTCATTTAAACTGGGAATGCACTATCTAGACTTTCAATAGCTATACACATTCTCTTCAAGATGCAGAAGTGTTTCCTTACCAGCTAGACTACTTCAGTATAAGCTCAAACTATGTGATTAATTTATCGCAAAAATAGATATATGTGTCATCAGTCTAAAGTAAAATATAACTTAGAACAAAAAAGTGAGATTTAGGTTTATCTTCCATCTCCAAGTTTTTTGATGTTGAAAAATTCCTTCAATACTCTTGGGTTTCCAGGGCTCATGGTTCTATGATGACAATGTTAATGTAATACCTGTTTTCAGAATGAAAATTTTTCTTGAATAAATGGCAATATCATTGGAAAACTCAAAAATATCACTAAAACTCAAAGAACATTGCATGAGAAATTCCAATGATTTCTCCCTGATAATGTCAAAGTAGGATTTGAAAACTGAAGATGCAGTACTGAGGATATCTGTACATTAGAAAAAAATATGTGTGAATATTCTTATAAAATGAAATGGATTCCTGGTTTTAATTATCTACCTGAAGAGAAAATAAATAAATCTTTTAGATATTCTATTTTAATATATAAAACATATATTATGTATATAAGATCCATCTTTCAGATATTACATTTAGATATTTTAGATTTTATTGTCATGTGGTTCTTATACAACATTGAAAGCTTAACCAACTCTCCTAAAATGTAAGTAAATCGAAATATACATGACATAGAGGGATCAAATAGATGACCTTTTAAAAAACATTCCAACACTGCTTTCTTTAAGCATGTCTATAGTCCTGCTTCCAAATCTGACACTACCAGTTTCATTTCTTAAACTCCTCATGTTGCCTTGAATCATGAAGAATTCTGTTTGATTGTGACCTATAAACACATGTACAATTTATATATTTTATTTGCAGGTAAAATACTGCAATACCCATGGAAGCTATTTCTGGAAAATTATTACAAAGAAACATATTTATGATTGGTCAGTAGAAAACATAAAATAGTTTGCTAGGATTGGAAATTCAAGTGCATATTCACAAACACACGTGTGCAGAATTTAACCACGGTTTTATTTAAAGTGATTCTTCTTCACATATCTTTCTGAGCTGTCATATTCATTTTTCTTTTTAACAAATCAAAAAGGCTAGCAAAATTAGGTGTCAAATGCTCTAGCTTCTGACTCTAGCACCTGAAAAAGAATTTCAACCAGCACAATCTATATTTCCTGAAAACCTGTATTATATAACCAGAGCTTAACCCACAATAACAAGATTTTAAGATATTCTTGCATTAACATAAACCATGGCAATATTTTTTTTTTTTTTTGCTGAGAGAAATCTAGATTTTCAGCTTATGGCAAATGGTAATTAATAAGCTCTGTTTCCAGAGGTTCATTGCCATCATTTCTGATCTCATTGTTTATGCTTTTACAAAGCAGGTGATAAATATTCCATTGCCTGTAGTCCATACCTCACAGAGAAGAGGGTGGAAAATTCAATTTTTGCAAACTGGAAGAGAACAAAACTTGTGAGGAATAAAATGCTATGCTTCTTTTTCACTAAGAGATTCTAAAAGACACAATGAAAAGAAGAAATGCAAACTTTTGGTGTTGATATCATGGTTTGAAAACAAAAACCAATTGTATAAGTAAGAATTTCTTATTGTATCTTAATTTTGCAGAAAAATTATAGACATACATATGAACTATATTTTTAACTGAAAGTGATAATAGTGTACATATGTGCATACAATTTTAGAGTGAAATATTAAAAATTAATCTCTCTCTAATTTATGTGAAAACAGGATTGACCTATGAACTCAGGATGGCTGACCCTGAAGTGGCAGCAATCTGGTATCACATACCTGCAACATCAACTGCTGGTCACCATGACATTGTTTCTGAGTCTCCTGAAATGCTATGTCAGGGAAACATTTTAAATATCAGAGTCTAAAGGAAATGTCTCTTTCCTCTGTGCAGGTAGGATTTGTTTTCCCTTCAGATTTCGATCTTCTTCCACATGCAAAGAGAAAGCCATTCCTTCAATTCTGTGCTGTCACAATTTCACTGTGGGAGGTTTGGAGGTAAGACTGAAGAACCAGAAATTGGTCCCTGTGTTCTGTGCCATATCTTGAGAATGAGGTCAGATAAAGGGTGTATTAATATGGAATGTTAATTACTATGGAATGTTGCCTACCTCCCCAGAGAGGGAACTTCTGTAACAGGCACCTACCCAAATCCTCTCTGATAAGGAGAAGACCCAAGATCTAGGGAAAAGAAACCTCTCTACAGCTGATAAATTTGGGGGCTTTGTGGACACTGTGTGATTTTCTATAGATTTTGAGGGCTTTTCAGTTTCAGACTAATGCAATTATTAAAGTACAGTGTTGCTAAGGCAACCTGCTAGAACATTCCCTCCCTGAGGTCCACAGAAAATCCCAAGGAGAAAAGAAATCAGTTAATTCCTACCTACTGTGCACTAAAAATTTAATTTTTTCTGGAATCTAATGTATTTTTTCACATCTTTGAGCTCATTTACTTGCAAAGAAAAATAAGGAGAGAAGAAAATCCTCTTTAACATTCAGGAACAAGTCTCGCATACTATCATGTCCCTGAATGTTTTCTTTGTAAAAATCATACATCTCTTCTGACCTTGTTGTCTTTGTTTTGTTACATAAATTATTCAGTTTTGACATGTTCTATAGGTCATACACCAAACAAAAACCATTTCAGAGACTAAAAAAATCAGAAGGAAGTTTGCTTTTTCTTTCCCCCTGCAATTTGTTCAAATACAGGCTACTGCAGAAGTTGATTAAATACGCAATATCCAAATAAAGTAAGCACTTTAGAATGAATTAAGTCTGTGTTAAGGCTAGAATACTCTAGGGCTTTGCAACTCAAAGAAGGAAAATTAGCCTGGAATAGATATTCCCTGCTTGGATGTGAAAAAAATAATTAGAATTATCATAGCAAACCAGCTCAAAGGATAGCATCTAAGTTAGGTAATCTTATATGGTTTCTTACATGCATTTGCCCGTCAGAAAGACATCTTTGCTTTTTTATCACACATATTTTTTTTTATTTTACCAGTCCAAGCAACATAGCTCATTCAATATGTGACATTTTCTGTTTGCTTATTTTAAAAGAAGCACAGTGGAAAACAGATTTTTATTGAACTACCAAGAGACCGCAATACATAGATTCATTTTAGTGGTTTTCCAGATGTCTTTTTTATCCATCTCTCCTCTCCTTACACTCCTTTAACTTCTGCTAAGGAGAAAACATCCATTTAGGGAAGAAAATTCAGGCTTTACTTTCAGTTTACTTTTAGTTTTAGCATGCCCATTAAAGTCTACAGTACATTAAATACATTAAGAGTTTGAAAATAGTAATTTGTAGTGTCAATGAACTCTTGAACAAGGCAGTAGAGCCATGTTAGATTAGCTAGCTGCAATTAGCTTTGCTATTTTTTCTCCATTTTATCACCTGACACTTCTCAAGCAGTCACCACCCCTAGTATCTTTAGTGCCATGCCTTTTTTAGGGCAGGCTCATAAACGATGCATACCCTTACCAGGCTTATTCACAGACCTTTCCCAGACCTTTCCCTTCCACACTCCAATTAGGCATTTCCTCACCTATATTTTTCATGCCTCCGCTGTAAAAAAAATATTTAACCAGTATGCTGGAAATCAAGTATGCTAATTTGCACAAATACTAGTTCCTGGGATGCTTTTGTAGAGAATGAGGAGAAAAAGCACTAGTATTTTCAAACTCATAATCTTCTATTTTTTCAGGATTTTATTCTATTTTATTACGTTATTTTTTTTCTATTCTACTCTCTTATCCTCATATTCTTGATAAGAACACAAATCATTTACCTTTTTGCTGTCACAGATTCAATTCAGATAAAAGGCAGAGAAAGTAAACTATAAAGTGGTTGTTCAAGTGAAAATATAAACAAACTAATAAAAAGATGAAAAAGCTGTCCTCTTCATATGTCTTTTTCTATTTCTATCTGTGATTTTGAGAGTGTCTACCCCTCCCTGCCGTCTCTCTTTCTTTTCTAGTCAAAGGAAAGAGCCAAAAGAGAAGGAGAAAAATTATTATTTTATTTATGAACATTTACAATTATATTTGAGTTAAAATCTGAAAAATCTGAAATTTGATAGAACTGGCCATGGAAAAGAAAGATGTAGTGAATTAACTGGAGGATGGATTGCTCTTCTCTGTCCCAAAGAACATGATACTTACTTACCAAACATTCTGGGAACTCCAACAAGTTATTTGAGAATTTTGTTTTTATTGTTGGTTGTTGTTGTTGTTTGTGCTTATTTGTCTTTTGGGATTTTTTCTTTTCGGTTTGGTTTGGTTTGGCTTTTTGCCTTTACAATCCATTTAATTCTCCCACTTAGTCTATTGAAATCATGATCTGGAATGTGCAACATCCCAATAACAGCCAAAAGTAGGTGTGTCCTCAATAAGCAATATATTAGTAGCACAACCAAGAAGAAGCAGCTGAATAGATTTAAAAAGTCAAACAAAAATTACCTGAAAACCGCAGAAGCTACAGCAATTTAATGGATGGAGCAGGGTCCAAAGTATTCAAAGAGAAATTTGTAAGCATTATTTAGAAGTTCAAAACATGTCTCAGCAGCTGGGATCAACTACTCTTGTTATACAATCTGAGTTTTGTAAAGACAAGAGATGAGATTTGGAAATGAGAATTTAGGTATTATTCTTCTAGGTTTATCACTCCATAAAATCTGTACACTACAGCAATGACCTTGAGTTGCTTCACTAATTATTGTGTATATGGAACTTAAACATCTCATATCTCAACTTAAACAGCAGTTGCCAAATGATATGCTCTCCAGCTTCTCTCTCAATAAAAAAATAAATAAAATAAAATGAAATTAATCCCCTTAGATTCCTCTTCAGTTACTTGTGAAAAACCTCTAAGTAAGGAACATTGTGGTGAGGATTCATTGCTTTCTGTTTTCAGGTTAAGATCTTCAGATTGTTAACAGTTTCTCAAGGAAAGAAGGGATTTTAGCAAGTGTCAGGAAAGTGAAAGAACTAAATCATCACACTGAATTAATAATTTATTTTGAATGGAAAGTGCTTCTCTCCACAAAGACAAAGCAGGATTATAACTCTTAAAATTTGTATCATTGTTGTTGGATTAGTTTAATGAAGTGGTACAAATTTTACAACAGATATCAGAGAAAGCTAAATTATTTCAAGGATTATGAAAATAAAGGAAATGCTGAAAATTAGAAAAATGGAAATAGTGTTTTATGTATGCTGCAAGTGCTTGTCGGTAATACAAAGGGAAGCATTTTAAAATATTTTCTCATATATATATATAACTAGATATACACAATGCTCCTTCTTTGGCAAAGGTCGTTTATAGCTGGAGTTGGGAGCTTTTTATGTATCAATTCTAACTTCCCTAAACCCACTATATAACTTCAATTTTATTGCATGCAAGATAGAATCATAAAAAGTATATGATATCAGCTCAAAAACCAGCAGGCGTACAGTTACTGACTGAAAGTAAATGACATAATGTGTCAACTGAGAAACACCTTGAATTCATAAAAAAACCCCCAAACTTGATTGGACAAAAAACCATTGATTATCTTGTTCAGATTTCAGATGTGAGGTTGCTTGATTCTGGGTCTTAGATAAAAGAGCAAGTCCAAATCTTTACCCTGACCCAAGTGATGCACAGAGCTTCACCTTTAGCAAAATGTACTTTCAAGAGAAGCGAACTTCTTCAGGGAGGCTGAGGTTCTAAATCATGTCAAAATTTGAAATTATTTTTCAAGCTCTTCTTTAGTGTCATTTTGTTTAATTCTCAGGAAAATACAGCGGAGATTACCTCACTCAGCTACTTGAGAGAGTTGCATTGGAAATGCTTGGCAAGACAGGTATTAATGTAAAAGCATGCAAGACAGGTAATAATGTAAACTCTTGATATTTCAACTTCTGATTGTTTAGGGCTTTCAAACTGCTGCCTAACAAAATCTGACATCTGCTGGTATGATGAGGATGGGAAATGCCAATTTTTAAACAGCTGGGCCTATATTTGTCTGAATGGTTCTCTTGTTATTTATCCTCACTGTGGATTTTTGTTAATCATGCCTCTTATTAGGCACTTCTATACATCAGTTTTCGAAGGCATTAGAGTTGTGTATAATCTCCTCAGACATCTTTTCCCATGCCATGATTCTCTCTTGAGGGTTTTCATTTCAGAAACAAACAGGAAAGGATTAAGAATTCCAGCTACAACTAAGGATCCTTGTTTCCTCTTTCATTCTTTAAGATGAAGATATTGAAACTCTTCCTGGAGCTTCCATCTACACCCATGTCTTCCAGTAGAATGAAGCACATCAATATTGTGTCCTTCAATCATTTACTTCTAAAGCTGGAAATGAGATTTCTAGTATGTTGATGATTGTTCAGACCAGATTTTCTATGGTAAAAAGAAAAAGTCTTCATACAAATAGTTTTCTGTTATGTAGATAATTACTACCTGCATGTTGAAGCATTTGATCTAGCAGAAAAAATGTTTCTGTTCTTATGTGAACCAGCAACTTTACTGACAAGTATTCTTTAGAGTCTTCTTAGAACATGAAATGGAAATTCCCTTCCCTATAAAAATATCCTCTCTCAGTAAAGAGAAGATGAATGCATGAAACAAAAACAAGACTGCAAACTTCTTATAGGTTATAAAATACTATTTTTTAAAAAATCATTAAATGCATCCTTTTCAGAGTACTTGAGACAATTGTTCACATCCAGTTGGTAAAATAATTTTATCTGTAGACCTTAAACTGTTACAGTTGAATGTTGTGGTTTAAATAAAGTAATAAGCATACTCCAGTGTGGGGGGAGGAGCACTCTCTAATTTTTCATTTACAGTCCAGCTATAATTCACTGTGTCTTTGAATTTTATTATTTTTATAATAACATTCTTTTTTTCTTTTTCTTAAGGTAGTGCTTTAATCATTAACTATCAGTAAACATCTAAGTACATATTATTTTTACCTACTTTGAGAGTCAATGGCAAAAAAATGGTGTCTTTGACAAAGGGCAGGTGACAAAGTTTTGTCAGAGTAAGACAAACTAGAGGAAGCCATATCCGATCCTTAGTCCTACCTGGCAGCAGCAGGCAACCTCATGTTCTTCTGAAGGTTCTCAGAAGTTCCCAGGTTTCTGACAAAGAGCACTTCAAAGAAGCAGTACCCAGAAACTGCTTTGCAAACTGCTACATCTGCTGGGTGCCTCTGCTAGCTGTGCTCTGTCCCTGATTGTCGTGTAGACCCACACAGACCCAAACAAGCACATACAACAACACAGACTCAGATATTCTGCTGAACTCAAACCCCTGGCCAAGCTTCCTGAAATGGGACACGCAAATGGGGGCCAGATTTCAAATCAACCTCTGATCAATTCTGACTGCATCATAAGCCAGTTTATACAACTGTGGTATAAATCAGGGCAATGAAATTAGATATTTGAGACACTTCAGTCTTTCCACTAGGCTCTGTAGGCTTTGGACTGAGTCCCAAAAACTCCAGGTTTCACCAGCTGTTCTTTTAGAATTGCAATATTCAAATACTTTCAGTCTTTTGTTCCATTGTGCTTAGATATATTTGAGCTATTTATGGATGCAGTGCATCTGTACATCTCCAGATCAAATTCATACAGGTAAAATGTTTAGAAGCATAATTCAGATTCATAATAAAACAGATGGTAAATTTCATTACTGGAAGATGCTGCATAAGTGGTCATCCTCTTATTGAGAGGAGATGTGAAACCAATGCCATACAATAAGTGGCCAAGGGCCAGTGCTCACCCTGGAGTGAGACATATTTCAAAGTACATACAATATTAGCAGCTTTGTGTGACCTTCAAAGGCACTCCATCCAGATATGTAATTTATACAGTACCCCCAAAATGCTTTCACTTACACTAAATGGTATAAATGCCTTTATATGTCAGCATAATAGAAGCCTTCACAGAGAGTATTTATTTTTGAATTATCAGGACTTTTAAATATTCTTTGAATGCCAGTCTCAGTGGTCTTGTAAAAATTATGATATGCCACTAATTAGTTATTTTCCCTCCCTGTCAAAATTGTTATCCTTTGTTACTCAAATGGTATGGGGATGGGTTTTTTTGTTTGTTTTTTGGGTTTTTTTTGTTTGCTTGTTTCTGTGGGGGTTTTTGTTTGTTTGTTTGTTTGTGGGTTTTTTTTGGAGTATGTGTGTGTGTCTACTCTTTAGGCTGAGTTTATTAGTTTATTCCTTCCTATAGCATTGAGGGGGTCTGCATGACTTGTTTTCTCAGTTGCTGATGATTTCTGATTCTGTTTGGACAACCTAGACAGGAAAGATCTTTTTTATCAACATAAAGTCAGCCATGAACTGAATAATAATCACTCACAACTTGATGTCAAAAAAAGACAAGATTTATAAAAAAAAAACTTAAGAAAGACCTAGATTGAGGATTGCCTTCAGGTTTTTTCACTTATGTTTAAAAACCTTTGAGCAGAAGGTTTTTCTCTCACAAAAATCCTCTGTATGTCAAAAAGTTTGTAAGAAACTGGAACACTCCTCAGCTCTCTATTTGGTTTGCTGATCTGTTGGAGTTTCAAAATAATCTAGACCTCCATATTTTTCTCTTCACAATTCCCTGTGAAACCATAAGTCCGAAGAAATCTTCTAAAATCCGGGTCTTATAGTGTTTGTAAAGGTCCTATTTATTATATGTCTGCACAAGTTCCTTATTTTCAAAATCTATGGCCTAGCTTCTTTAGGCAAAAATGGTCAAATACAGGCTTATGCTATTGAACAAGGATCTAGTAAATGTTTGAAATTATTATATGCTTTACAAGGTTAGAGTTCTAAAGTTAAACAATATAGATGTCTTTATGAAAATCACTTTCTAAAAATGACAAAAAATGAAAGCTTGTGACTCTGTCTTCTCAAACAAGATCACAAGTCTAACAAACTATGAATGAACAGAAAAATCTAAACCAAATCCCTGGATGCTATTCTGCTGGTGCAGAGTCTGGAGCAGGAGAGGCAAAGCAAACATTGCAACAAGTCATTCTCTATTAGTGGATTCAGCTCTTGCAATCAGGACCTTGCATTTTAAGTCTTTCATGTATTTGGTGCAGTAAGGAATAATGGAAAAGCAGGGACATGGGGGTGAATATGGATTACACAAAAGACACAAGCGTGGAGAAAAAGTAAGGAAAGGAAAAGCAAGAGAGAGTGATGATCTGTACCCTTGCTAGGCCTGATCAAACTTTATGTCATCTTTTATAGGAAAAACAATTGAAAGGCTTTAATGACAATGAAATTTTACCACATTATGAAATTATTCAAAGCTCACTCAATATCTTCTCAGAAATATCAGGAAACAGTGTGGAAGCTTTTGCACATCTCTATTAGGCAAATTTCTATGCATTGCAGTCCTGACCACACTGAAAAAACATTTGCAGCATTATCATCTTAAGTACATATTTATCACACAATGAATGGATCTGAAAAAAACAAAAAGAGAAAAATAATGTCAAGAGGAACATTACAGTGTTTGCTGCTACTGTGAATTAATTAAGATCCAGATCCAAGACAGAACCTCAAGCTGAGATGTCTAGTAATGGAAAAAGACTCAAATTTGCAAGGTGTTCTGAAGATTATCCAGAGTAATCAGAATGGCATACATTCTTGTTTTTCTCAATAACTATACATATTCTTCCCTACTGGCCATGCTGGACTTAAATGTTGAGTGTCTTCTTACCTCACCTGTTGGTATATGGTAATACAAAGGGAAAATAAATTATGAGGGGGTTTCGTTCTTGCAAGAACAATGCCAGGGAGAGGAGGAGGAAAAGTACAAAAAGATAAGGACTAGTAGTCAAGTCATCGAAAATAAATAAGGACAGCAAAGGAGAAGAGGAGAATATACAGTGGTGAAAACAGAATGGTGATACCAATCTGTATTTCCTATCTTTCTTCTCTAAGATAGGAGACTGTTGGCTGCAATCATACATTTAATTAACCTTCCATTTTATCTCATTATTTACACTGAAGTACATATTTCACTTAACTTGATGTTGACAGTAATTTATATTTACATGTAATTATAAATTAGTATGGAATTATTGCATAATTATCTACTTGCTTAAATATAATGAAAAAATGCTTAATATTCAAAAGAAATGAAATTTCTCTTTTGTTATGGAAAAAAATATTGCTTTTTTAAAGAAAGATTTCTGTTTTACTGACATTGGAAATATGAGACATAAGAAAGTAGCTCAGACAAATATTCAAGATTTGCATTTATATATTTAGACCTGTAAAGAAAACCTGTATTTAGCAGGGATGCATATGTGTGTATGAATATGGAAATGGTTTGCATCATTAAGATTAAACTAGCATTTGATAAGACTTTTAAATGACCTGCAGTTATAAACCTCCAGTTCAGAAGAATTGTACATTAAGGTAAAAAATATAAGCCCAAAGTCAATGAAAATAATGTAATGCATACATTGATTTTACTGTGAAATATTCTCCAAAATACTTGAATTATTTCCATATACAGAGGCAGATCTTCATAGCTCATGAATATAGGTTCTGTATTTCAGAGATTTCAGAGCCCATACATCAACATCCAATTGCAATGACTGTGTGAAGGTGGAAAAGCTGGTGTGAGCCTTGAAGCTCGTCACTGCCCCATGTGTTTGGCTGCAGTTTCTTTGTTTAAAGTCAAGAGTCTCTACTGTATTGCTAATAAATTGAAACACCTCTACAAATAGAAAAGAAAGGAGTCTTGAAACGTAAAATAATTTTGAAAAAAATACTTGGAGTTAATCTAAATCTGAACTTACTGTTCAAATGAGAAAGCTGGTTTGAAACATTTGTATTTTGCTTTGTTTTTCATCAGAAAATTTGTAACTCAACAGAGGATTTTTTTTAAAGGATTACCTCTACAGTCACTGCCTTCAGTGAATATATTGACCTCAGTGGAGTATACAACCGAAGATCTGCTTCCTTCTGGGAGCAGTATTTACTGTTAAATTGGTGGGGCAATGACAGCTTACATCATGTGATAGGGAGCAAGATAAAATGGACTCATATATCAGCCTGAGACATGTTAGAGAAAACCATTGTAGTTCTCTGAGTGTTTACCTGCTGTCCTGAAATCCTACAGACTCCTCTTTCTCTTAAATCCATGTCCTTTGCTTTTTCTTTTTTTCCAGTTTATTCTACACAATTTCTGTGTCTCTTCCCAGTTTTTTGCTTCACATGCATCCATAAAAAACCTTTGCTGCTGCTGAATGTGAAATTGCTGGGAAAATTCATGCCCATTCTGGTCTCATTAACCTTAACGACTTGGTACCATGATCATTCTTTAGTGGAAGCTAGAGAAGTGAAATTTTGATGGTATAATCTTTTGGTTTTGGAAGCTCCTAGCTCTATTCCAAACAGGTGACCAGTTCTTTGACTATAGTCATATTGCATTTAATATAAGTAATAAAGCATGAGATATTTTTCTGGTATAGAAAACAGCAATTAGCAAAATAAAAATTTTGATTAGTAACTAACTGGTTGTAGGTTTAGCCCTTAAGGCAGCTAAGCAGCATTCAGCTGCTCAGTCACTACCCTGCCCCCAATGGGACAGCAGAAGAGAAAAATAAGAGAAAAAGCAAAAATTCATATGGTTCCTGATAAAATCTTTTTCATAAAAAAAGAAGTGGGAAAAGGAAGAAAATAAACAGTGATAGAAAGGCAGTCACCACCTTCCAAGAGTAGACTAATTCTCTCCCAAGCAAAAGATGGCAAACCATCCTAAATCCTTCTCTTTTTCCTTTTTCTTGCCAAGGATGACATTATATGGCATGAAATATCTGGTTTCTTTGTGTTATCTTCCTGGTTGTGTACTCTCACAAAATCTTGCATCTCCCCCTGCTCACAGGGGAGCTGCAGCAGAGTGAGAAAAGGCCTTGATGTTGTGCAAGTGCTGTTCAGCCACAGCTGAAATATTGGTGTGTTACTAGTGTTGCTTTAGGCACAAATCTAAAAACCCATTATAATACAAGCTGTGTGAAGAAAATTAACTCCACTCCAGACAGACATAACCATAATTTGCTTAGGAAATTTACACATTTTGGGACACATGTTAAAATAATTTGCAAACTAGAAAACTATACTGATTTTGATGACAGTGCAACAGGTACTAGTTGACAGAACTAAAATTGTGGCAGTCTTGTGCCACAATTACTCACTTAAATTTCATCAGATCACTTCATTGAGAGTAATTGTCTTACTCAGGTCTCATGAGAAAAATTACCAGAGTATGGCTTATTCAAGTAGTAATTATACTACTGCTTGCTGTGATTTTTGATTTTAGAATCCTCAAAATTTTCTTAAAATTAAAAATATGTGTGCCCATACTTATATGTATGCACATACATATCCTCATACTCACTCATATATATATATATATATATATATATATATATATATATATATATATATATATATATATATATATATGATGTAACTCTTAAGGTTCACCCAGAAACTCAAATATATTCAAGGATACTGCAGATCATTTTTTGTCATTTGAATAAATTAACAGAGGATTAATAGTGTCAGGAGTATGCTGGGAGAAAATTGTGACTTTTGAGAAGCCATGATGCCTAAACATTTTAGAGCCTGATTAATCTGTGTTGTCATCATTAAAAGGCGTATCATTGTATCATTGGAAGGATTTTAATAGATGTCAGTTCTCTTAATTTTCTACCTCACTGCTGTTGTTGATGGCTTATCTTGAACTGAACCAGTATTGCATTGTCAACTAATAAAGCCAATGACATCACTAAGAAATTGTGGGGAGTTTTATATTTTGTTTTCTTTTAAATTCTTGAACTCACTACCTAAATTCCATTCACAGCCATAGAGCACAGAAGTCAATCCTCCACTCTTGTGCAAAACCTAAAGCTGTTATTGGAGTAGCCATGCCACTTTAGTGGAAATAATTGCTCATACACAGGATTATTGCAGATGCCATCTGGGGTAGTGGCAGAAAATGACATGGTTTAAATGATGAACAAGAATGTGCTGTGGGACAGGTGAAAATATAAACATACTATAACATTGTGAGTCATTTGCTTTAAGTGTTAAAGATCCTCTGCTCTAAATTTCCTAGCCAAGGTTAGAAGGGCATTATGTTTGGCTACCTTCAGCTACTGGTATGGAAACCAGCTGCAAGAGAAACATAGAATTTAGATACATTTTAAATGAGTATTAATTTCAATGCTCTGTGGTGTGTTATTTCAGAGATGAGTAGTGGTGTTCCCTGGTGATTTTCCACCATTATAAATCCCCATGACTGAAAGCAAGTAGCTTGTAATGAATGACACATTCAAGGTAAAGTGAGATTGCTACCTGCTGCTACAAGTGGTAAAAAGGAAAAACAACTAATTTATCTCATTTTTTCCCCACACATCTTAAAAGATTAACAACTGACCCAAATCTTATGATAAAAGAAGAATTTTCTTAAAGTTAGATTTTTTTATTGCAATCCAGCTGGTACTGCAGTTCTGAAATATTATTTTTACTTCATTAAAATTCTTAAGTCCTTCAATTTCCTTAGAAAACCTATATTCCCTTTAGCACCTGGCAGAAGAATCAGACTAGATTCTTTGGAAGGCAAAAGGAGGAAAGAATTTATCCTACCAAGGTAAAAAGTATAGAAGAGAAACTTTTTGAAGATGGAAGATTTTTTTGGGATCCATGAATATTTCTCTCCTTGACTTGAATACTCCCTTCTTGCTGGTAGAAAGATTAAAACATTGAGAAGGATGTGGAAACTCTGTCCAACCACTTATCCCCATACCTATTTTTTTTCTCTGTCTCCAGTACGGCTGAGATCAGTTACAAAGCAAAGTTTACACAGAGTCACTGGGGTAGGCATGCACTGTATCCTCTTTGCACAGAGGAATTTAATGAAATGTTCTGCCAAATGGTTCATCACCCTTCAAAAAAATGGGGCTGTTGAACTTTATGGGGCTGAAACTCTTCAGTATTGCCAGCATCAAATGTCCAAATGTATGTACTAGGTAACCTTACTAATAGGAGTTGCAAAAATATTACAGTATTCTCAAGCAATATTTTTCTGTTTTTCAGAATATTAAAGGTCTTACTTTCCAGCCTCAATTACAAGATATGAAATAAAAATTCCTTATCTTAAAAAATATATTTGCATGTACAGTAGTGAATATCATATATTATTATAGATTAAATGAAATGTTGTTTTTAGAAAGATGTTAAATATGTTGGGATATGATAAAGTCATAAAAAATTATGAATGGTAATCAGTATTTCTACTGGTTTTCTATTTCACAGAGAGTTAATTCTGATATATTATAATTTTAAAAGTCTTGCTTTTCTGGAAATTAAAGATTATGTGACTCACTGGATTCAACATAAAATTATTTTTAAGTAATTCAAACAAAGCTTTTTAAATAGTAGTCTGGTATTTTGATTAATTTGAGTGTATTGCAAGCAAAATAAAAATGCCATCTTCTTCTTCTCACACCAGAAAAGAAGCTGAAGGGTGAATTTTGGGACTGCATTACTACAAGGGAAGAAAATATGAGAATGACATTTGAAATGTCATGTCAACCATTGCTGTTGGAGTTTTCCTATCCATTGCCGTGTCTGATCCTCAAACCCCAGGGAAACACCAGAACAGTAACAAAGAGTAAGTTGGTCTTGGTTAACCTACATCCAGGGAATAAATAATCTGAAGCTTACACACAGTTCTGTTCTTCATGCCGCAGGTTTCCACAGTGTTCACTGTTGTTGAGAAGAATCAGGATGAAATTTTGATGGAGATTGAACCATTGTAGACAAACTGTTAAACCAGAGACTTCCTACAACCTCTCCTTCCAGTGCATACTTGACAATAAAAAGATTTTTAAATTTTTATTAATATAACAGAAGAACACATTATTTTGAAAATTATAATAAATTTTTTTTCTTTTTTAACAGCAGGACAATTGCAATGAAATTTACTGCCCATCCAGTGGCTGTGTAAAAAGCAATGTGTTGAGAAAAAATCACTGCACAAGAAAAAGTAGCAGTATAATTAAACCAGCATTAAGTAGTAGCAGCTATCTTAAAATTGTCTGTCCTCCTTTTACTCTCCTTCTCCTACCTTACAGCAAAGATTTATAAATGTGAGATTTAAAAGCATATCCACAGCATTCCTTGGTAGAAATTGTATTCACCATTACTGACAGTAACTGCATCAGTACAGAATGTACAAGAATGCTATTTTTTTGAATGTTTCTTCCTTTGATCACTGCTCCTCTAAATAATATAGGAGGTTACTTAGATTTTTTACTTTAGAGTCAATTTATCACAAAGAAAGCACCATTGCTTCTTACTGCTTTTAAGTGATGTATTCCTGTTGAAGTCTGGTTTTATACCACAACTATTGCTAAAATACAGCATTACCAGGCTGGAAGAGTGGATTCTTTTACATAGAATAGATTTACAAAATTTATTCACTGATCTGTTGACATTAAAAGTTCCTTTAAATGTGCAAGCTCATATTAACCTAGCACCTTTGAATTATAGTATCTCCCAGATACTATAGTACTTTTTATGTTGAGGTGGTTTTTTATTATTTTTAATAATTTCTGAAGCTCCCCTCCCCCTGTTTTTAAGACTATTCTCTCACTGCAGAGCTTTTGGAGGGAGACATCTATTTTACATTTTATGGCCCAGTACGTGACATGGAAGCCAAACTTCAGCAGCATTCTCAAAGAGAGCTTCTGCTGTTTGTCTGCATTATTAGCTTTAACCTCTTTGCACAGGAAATTATCCAGTAACTGCCTGGAACTTTAAAAGCAAAGCAATTAACATGAAATCAAAATTGAATAGTGACTCAATAAGTGAAAAACACAAAGCCAAATAAATAGATGAGCAAGCCTATATAAGAACATCATACTTTCAAAGTTTCAATCTCTGATTACCAGACAACATCATGAAGCATTAAGAAAACTGGGGAAAAAAATCCTTCTATTTCTAGGTATAGGTTTGTGTTGAGTCCAATGGTTAGTGCAATACAGGCAGCTGAAATAGGTACATAAAACTCATTTAACCTCACATGGATTTAAAAATTCACTGGCCCCAGCTGGTAAAAAAGATTAAGAATATCTGAATTTATATAAAAACACACTTTTTTCATACTACTGTTATAAGTTTATTTTGATATCTACTGATAAACCACATAATGCATATACAAATAAGTGTATTTTCCTTATCCACTGATAAGTAGAGTTTCAAAATGATATGAAAGTACAGAAATTGTAAATACAAAAGTATATTAGGTTAATTTTTATTTCTGCCTTTCTCTAATACACTTCTAGAAAACTGAAGTGATTAGAGGTTTGTCACTTAAATTCCATTGACTTCCTTGAAATTGCACATGTAGTCCGGAGCACTGATTAATTTAAATATTTTATATACATATATCATTCATCTTCACTGATATAAGGGAACAAGGGCCTAAAGATGCACTACTTTAAATCTCCAAAAAGCTGAAGTGCTGAGTAGTTAAAACATTTTGCCTAAAAACAGAATGGAGAAAATTAATGTTCAACATGACATATAAGATGTCTATGATAAGGAGGCATAGAAAGGAATCTGCTCTTAATTAGAAATGGAACCACCTGATCAAAAATTGAATTTATGGAGTAGGGTCATTAAGGATCATCTAGCTCCAACCCCCTGCCATGGCCAGGGCTACTTTCCAGTGCCAGGTTTGTGGAATCATAAACTTTCTTGACAGTTCGATTTTTCCTTTGAAATGATTGATCTATACTTTTGAGTTAAGGTATGTGGGAGAATTTCCCTGGTTTAGGAAAAGTGCTTGTATCAGCTGCATACAGCTGAGAAAATGCAGAGGAAATGCAGTTTAACTGTGCATCTGAGCTGACAAAAACATCTCTCAGAAATTCAGAATTAAATCTGGCCAAGAATGTCAAGGAAAACAAGAAGAGCTTCTTCAAATACCTCAATACAAAATCAAAACAAAGGATTATGTGAGACCAGGGCTAAATGGAGGCAATAACAGGGAATGCAAAGAAAGCAGTGCAACCAAATGCCTTCTTTGCATTATTCTTCAATGACAAGAGCAGCCCTCAGGGGTCTCTGACACAGGAGACCGGGGTAAAGAATGTTGGAAGACTTTAATTTGTTCAAGGGAAAGTGGATTAGAGAACATCTAGGAGACCTTGACATCCAAAGTCATTCACACACTGTTGTTTCTATCTTAGTATCACAGAAGGCCTTGACAACATGGAAAGATGTAGTCCCAAGGAATTAGTAGGATATTAAAAGTACTTACAAATGTTTGTCCTTCTCATATGCTTTGCATTTATTCAGTTAACATTCAGACCATGCAGACACTACAGACATCAAAGACAAGTGGTGTTGCACAGTAGGACAAGTGGGTAACACCTTGAGATGGTGAACTAACTCAAATTTGAGTATTGCTAGTGACAGAACATCTTTCAGAAAGAACGGATCCCAGAAGGTCCAGCACTGGCTATCATATAGCCAATATATACGGCTTGATGTCATTTGCACATAAAAGGTTACTAACAATAAAAATGTATCTTCCCTTCTCACTGATCAGGTCCTTCACTTGAGGTAGAAGCTTGTGACAGTTCCTCCTTATGTAATAGTTTAAAGAAAAGGGTCAATGATTTGTTTTTTAATTTATAATATGCTGTCATATGTGACAAGCTGCAGACTCCTTGAAAATGTTGGCAAAGGTCAATAAAATTTTCAGTTCTCATGTGTGTAATATTACCAGGAAGACATTTCAGATATATCCTCCTAGCACTACATCTGCACAAAGTATGAGGACCCCACATGAAAACTCAAGTACATGCAACAAAGATCCGAAAAATTTTAGCCTGTTTGTCCAGAAAAAAGAACAAACACTTTCTCTGCAATTTACATCATAGATATCAAAATAATTACAACATGTCTGTGTACTAAAGAGCAAAATTCCACTTTTTAGGAGAACAGGCAATTGTTGCTTTTGGTTCATCCTTGTATTTAAAAATTACCAGGATTAAAGATATTTCTACCACATGTCCTAGTCTAAGTTCCAGTTCATATGTAGTGCATTTGCTATAATATCATACAAAAGAAAAAATATCCACAGTGCAAATAATAGGAAAAGAGAATTATTTTATCTCTAAACAGAAGAGCAATAGAAATTTTAACAAAAGGAAAGCTGGAAAATGAAAAAAATATTCATACATTTTGGAGGAATTTTAAATTACATTTGCCTATGTTCTTACATTTTGTTTGATGTTCTCCTACAAGTCCTGCAGAGTATTATGAAAGGATGATACATAAATATTTCCATAGGATTTAAAAGTGATATTGAAACAGCTGCAATTAAGCTAATAATAATAATAATAAAACTGTTACGATCTTATATTGTCTGCCCGGGGCTATCATGGTAGTAATACAGAAAATGCATTAGTTACTTAAGTTAAAATTGGTTTTCATTTTCCTGTAAGACAGAAACTTTCACTATACAAGACTAGGATCTGTTCTCTCTGAGGCCCATGAGGAGTCTCTCTGCTGGAGGTATCATGATTGTCCCTGAATCCTGATGGCACCTACATGGGAGACACAAGCCTGCCCTTGCTGTCTTTAGTATCAGCAGCAGCGTTCCCAGCAACTTACAAGGCAGGAGATGGGACAGGACCTAAGCACTGCCTTCATGGTGTTATCTTCCCTCAGTTCCTGCTGCCTGCTAAGAAAACCTTGAACTTTAATATCCATAAATCCCACAGGACTCATTCCTGTGCAGGAAGGCAAAAATTGGTTATGCATGTGACAGTTATATACAAAAGCTTTTACTGAATGTGCAAACGCTGGAACTAATATGATTGTGGGATGAGCATCTCCTAAAAGATATTTGTCCATAGTCAATGAGGGAATTTTATTTCTGAGAATGAAATTATTAATGTCAGCAAAAAGGCTTTAAAATCAAACATAACCAGTGTAAGAAGTCCTTTCTGCAGAATAACTCTGCTGACAAAAGTAATAGACAAAAATAAATTAATTTTTCTAGGTCAGCTGTTCCCCTTCTGTGAGACACCAAGGATATATGATTATAGATTCTGTAAATTGTAGAGTGGATAAGACAAGGAAACCTGATATTTCATCCAAATAACGTTTCTGGTGTCTCCACCTTCCAGGGGTATGAAGTAGTTCCAATTAAAACACCTTCAATAACCTTGGTTTTCCATGTCAGCAATCTACGTTATTTGAGGTGCAAAACACACTATCTCCGGGTGACAACAGATAGAACAAGAGGACACAGTCTCAAGCTGCATCAAGCGAGATGTAAGTTAGAATTAAGAAGGAAATATTTCACAGAAAGAGTGGTCAGATACTGGAATCATTTATCCAGTGAGGTGGTGGAGTCATCATCCCTTGAAGAATTCAAAAAAAGACTGGATGTGGCACTTGCTGCCATGATCTAGCTGAACAGTTAGAACATGGGCTGGACTTGATGATCTTATAGGTCTCTTCCAACCTTGAACTTCTGTGATTCTGTGATTCTGTGATCTGTCCTCCTTAAATGGAAAGCTTCTCCTTTTGCTGTGTGATTGGTCAAAAGGTACCACCTGCACTCTGGAGTGATGTCAATGTCTAGAGAAGATGATGATTATAAATTAATCTTAGAAAAGAGCACAAATTATAATGTTGTACATAGAAAACTTACAGTATTGAGTGGAAAGAGTTCTAAAATATGATTTTATAACAGACTTCTGAATATGATAAGTGATTCCACAACATTCGGAATAGATTTTGTTTGAGCCAACAGATCAGCTTATAAGGATAAGGAAGGGTAGGGTGAATACTGATTTTTAGCTGCTCTGAGCACTTTATCTTTTTCCTTTAATCTGACTCACGCCAAGAACTAGAGTCTCTGATTTAATTTCTTATTAGCAGCAGTGAATGATGAAAAGCACAGTGGCCTTCTCAGACATTTCAGAGCTGACAGCTCTATTCTTTGTGGACAAGATATATTATTACTGATAAAATTTTGACTTTCACCTTAGTCAGATTTTATAAAAAGTGTGCTAAAAATTTTGAGTAATTTGGGACCTTCATTGCAACTTTGAGTAGGATTCAAACAGTCCCTGAATTATGCTTTGTTTGTTTTACACGGCTCTTCTCCATAGGTACAACATGTGTCTGAAATATGATTCTATATTGTGAAGTTTAACAGGGAAGTACCAGGATTATTTTAAGAGTGTAGTTAACATTGATATAAGTATAGGGAGGACAGAAAATTTTGTATGGTTTGCCATTTTGTTTGGCTTCATTCTTCCAGTCTAATCTGAATAACGTGCTACTTTACTGGTGTACTTTCATTTGAATTATTGTGAGGTACACATAGGTCTCCAAGTATTGACACTGAGAAATTGCAATTATTATTGAGTTGGACTTGGACATATTTCATTACACTGATATTTATTTCTCTCTCATGAACTGCAATATATAGCTGTCTTCTTCAACTCAAAACACACCAAAGTTTTTAAAGAACTAGAGACCATTACTGAAGTCACATTGCAATAACTCTAATAAATTGCACCTGTGAAACTCCTCTCTGGTTTATTTATATACTGTATCACAGGTTATTAACAGAAAATAACCCACTGAGATACAGCATTCTTGTTTACAGTGAGATGCTGGTAGTGACAGCAGGAATATAAAACATAAAATCAACAGGGAACATAGAACTAGTAAAAAGACAAGGGTCTATAAAGCAGAAAAAAAATCCAAAGCCAACTGTGAAGGCAAAAATAAAATAAAATAAACTTCCATCATAAAACAATCAAAAATCTGCAGTATATTTATAGATACTAGAGAGCACAAATACCCACTGAGCTTGAATACTTATGGCTGTCAGGAAATCTGTGAGCTATTCAGAATCAAAATTTGATTAGCAGAACATATATCTCAAAAAGCTGGTTTTGTCTATTTCATTATAGCAAATGAAAAGGATAAAAAAGGAAAGAGAAGACAAGAGAAGAAAAAGGAGAGAAGAGAATTCATCCTTTGAGAAAACTACATTTAAGGATAACAAATAAAAATAATTTTTAAAAAATTGAGACACTGAGAATATTTTGAAAATGTTTCAAAATTATTCAGAATATTTCAAAATTATTATTTAAGGTGACTCATAATTCCCCTTAAAATAGTTTACAGATGAACATCTATTATCTTTACAAGTATCCTTATACATACTATGGATAGATGCTGTTAATACATTAATCATTCTGTTGTTCAGTACCAAAATTTTTCTTTGTCATACCAAAAGAAAAATCATCTGAGACAAGAATGATAACTGGAAAGTGGTGAGGGTATGATGATTATTTTATATATAATTTTATATTCTGTGGGATGTAGTCTATAGAGGTCTGCAAAGCTCCTTGTCATTCTACAATCCTCCACATCAGTTTTTACATTGTGCTTTTTTCTTTACCTGCGTTTGTTTGATGCCACATTATTTTCAAAGGGGCAGAGGGATTTTTCAAAATAAAGAGAAAATAAAGGACTGTGTGTTTTGGTTTTTTAAAAGAAAGATAGTAGGTAGGTGCATCTCTTCCTACTGAAAACAAGAAATGTTATAATTTTTAGCACTCATTAGTTGAAAAACTCAAAAGTGACATCTATCAAAATAAATGAAAGACAGAAATATTTCCTAGCTATAAGTACTACATATTTAGGTTGGAAAACATACCACAAAATGCTGGTGGGGTTGTAAGAGGCTAAACTTTGGTATGAGTCACACAATTACATCCTCTTCTCATGTGGAAGTGCATCTTCTCATTTATGTCATAGTGAAATAGTACATATCTGGGATAAAGCCAGTTCACATATCACTCAGTCCCAGAGAAAAGTGCCAGGCACAGAGCAACAGAGTCCTGAAGTATGGAGATGGGACAAAAAGTTTATGTTTATGTCACCAGGAGAAGAAGAGCAAGAGCAATAGGAAAGGCAAAAATGTTGCTGGCTAGCTCTTGGAAATCCAGTCCTGCTTCTCATCTGAACCAAGATTCTCTGGTTCATACAATGAATTCTGAAATTATTTCCTCATCCTTCAGACCTATTTTATTACCCATGCACAGAATTGCTACAGAATCACTCTGCAAACCTTATCTGCCCTTACCAGTAGGATGTAGTTTAAATCAGCCAACATGGAGTCACACAGCACCCTTTCCCTTTAGCGTGGACTCTTCAGGAGTGTGAAGGTTTTACAATATAAATAATATTATTCCTTATTCTGTTTCTAATTCTGGGTGCCCATAATAAAATACAATGAGCTACTTTCAGTCAGTACAGGTACTGCTCTCTGGGCTGGCCACTGACCCACTGCATTAATTCTCTGTAGAATGCCCAAAGGGTAAATGAAATCACCCAGCCTCCCAAGAGCTGCATATCTTGTGGGGTAATTTCACTGAGGGTCTACTCTAGCTGGATGCCTTCCTGGCATTCTGCACCTTTAGCAGGGAGTATCCCTGTACTGTTAGTTGTTTGGGTTTTTTTTTTTCTTTTTTTAAAAATTCTTTTTTTCCCCTGCTTCATTCTGAATGAAATACTTCACAGTGTTGTCAAAAAGGCTGAAGTAGACAACACTGTGTTATTTTTTCAGCTGAAGGGAATCATCATTGTTACAAATAGCTTCACTTCACAAATCAGCTTCATGCTCACTCCTCCTAATGAGCAGAGATACCTGATTTATTCACTTCTTGTGGGTTTAAAGTCATTGACTACAACAGCTGTAGTGGAAGTGATATACAGCCTGTAAGCCATACACATCCCTTGTGAGGTTTTCCAAGGAGAATATCAGCATTCTTGTATGTTTTCAAGGAAAAATCTTTCCCTAATATTTACTAAAAAATAGTGGGCACCAATTCTTTTCACTATTTCCTGTGTCCCTCTATGCAACAAATCTGTACAGAGCTGATTAGCATTAACAAGTTAAGAATTAAATATGAAGATTATTAGGATCATCTGATTTTTTGCCAGCCTATCACACCCTACTGTTATCAGCAAATCAGAAATTAACTGATCTGATCTGCCTTGGTATAATGTTAATATGTAGCACAACCTGGGCTTTGTTCCACTTCATCCTATATATATTGCTCTGAATGTAAAACTGTGCATTTATTCATCAGCAATAATTTTATTTGTATAAAAAATTAATAAATAAACCATATTTTGGTCTGTTTTTTCTTAAGCAGTGCATTTTTCTTAAGCAGTGCATTTTTCTTAAGCATTGAACCTTAACTGCCAAATCAGAAGTGGCCACCTAATCTACAGTACAAAGTTATTTTAATTTATAATGGACATTTTTGCTTAGCTCATATGTATCTGATGTATTTAAAAGAAAATAGAGGGAGAAAAAAAAAAAAAAAAACACTTACAAAAGAGTACAAAGGTCCCTGAAGACACAACATCTCATTTTCAATTCAAGGTTGGCAAGAATACTAATTGCATTATCACATATTCAAGACCATTCAGCTAAGTTTATTCACTCATCCTTAAGACCTGGGATGTCTGGCAGGTCACTGCCAATAAGCACTACCTTGAGAATCATAAAAGATGGTATGCAAAGAAAATTAGATGTAGAGCTGCTGAAAAAAGAATCTCTCACAAAGAAGCTAAACCTCTGAGATTTCAGTCGTTGCCAGCTTCATGACTGAGTCAAAAAATGTATTTGTTTTCATGAACTAAACAAAAATAACAAGCCCATAGCTCTCATGAGCATAAAAGAGAAAGAAGGAAAATATACTGGATGATCTGCAAATCATAAAGTATGACAATAGAAAGGATGAATCAGGAGTCAACACACCAAGGAGCTGCATCCCACAATCTTATACTCTATCATGGGTGTGTTGTAGTCAATTTCACTGATTCTGAAATAAGAAAATGAAATTCCAAAATTACTTGAATTTTTTTGTTTCCTTTTTTTCAATAAGTTTGGCATTAAATTAAAGCCTGCATATTTCACAGCATGAAGAGAGAAATAAAGAAAACAAGGAGGGATAACAGGAAAAATCAGGAGAAGTGGTGATCTTTATTATCAGGTATAGGAGTTTCAACAATGTGCTGTTTGAACACAACAGGAACAAATTAAGACTGAAATAATAAATTTAAACAGCAGCCATAGTGGATGGCATCCTGTCCTTCAGGTTTGTCAAGGGGCATACCTGAAGGACAGGATGAGCCATTGACCACTCCCTTCTGGATGGGACTGTCCAGCTGCTTTCTTACCCAACACCCACTTATCAAATCCATCTCTTTCCAATTTAAAGACAAGGATGCTGGGGGGACTGTATCCAAGACTTTACAGAAGTCCAGATAAATCCCTCTGTAGCCCTTCCCTTGTCCACTGAAGGAGTCACTTTACAATATAAGGCCACCAGCTTGCTCAGGCAGGACTTGCCATTGGTGAAGACACATTGGCTGTCTCAAGTCAATTCCCTGTCCCCCACATGCCTTAACACAGCTTCTAGGAAGATCTGTTCCATGAACTTTTCAGGCACAGAGGTAAGCCTAAACAGGTCAATAGTTCCCAGGATCCTCCTTTCTATCCTTTTTAAAGATGATGGCATCTTTATGAATCAGTATTTTTCAGTATCATTTACGTATTACTATTTTTCCAGTCACCTGGGATTTCACCCAATGGCCAAGATTTTCCAAATGTGGATTGGCACTACATCAGACATACCCCTTTGGACTTTGTGATGCATCTCTTTAGATCTCACAGATTATGCACATTCAGGTTCTTCAGGGGATCATGAACCTGACATTTACTAACAGTGGGAAGAGCAGGTCGCTCCCCAGTCCTCATTCTGCTGCACATCCATTCAAGAAATATGGGAAGAGGTGTTGCCAATGAAGACTGAGACTCTTGTTACCAGTTTTGCAGCATTTTTGGGGGGCTAAATTTTCTCTGACTTTACTTTTATGGCTAGAATACCTGTAGAAGCCCTCCTTGTTTTTCTCTGTCTCTTCCCAGGTTCAGTTCTATCTTCCCTTTGCTTTCCTCAACCCACCTCTACACAACTGAACTTCATCTCTATACCCTTCCCAGACTACCTCTCTTTATCTCTACTCTCTGTGCACTTGCTTCATCCTCGTTAGTTCCCCACTCAGCCACGCCAGTCTTGCAACCCTTGTCTGATTTCTTGCTCCTGGCAATTGCTAGCCCTTGTGCTCTATCAAAGGTTTCCTCAAAGATCTGTGAGCTCTGTTTCACTCCCTTGTCTCTGAGGGCAGTCTGCCAGGGGATCCCATTCACTATGTCCTTGTAAAGCTGGGAGTTTGCTTTCCTACAGTTCAGGTGCCTAACTTTATTCCTTACCTGATCCATATCCCTGAGGGTTGTGATTTTCACCAATGCATGGTCATTGCAGCTCAATAATTTATTCTCCCTGTATGCCATAAGTTTTCTGGATTGCCTACAGCTCACTGTGCCAGTTTTCCAGCAGATGTCAGGGTGGTTGAGATTCCTCAGTAGGGCAAGAGTCTGCAAGTGTGATGCCTCCAGGTACAGGACACTGCAAGTGTGCTGCAGGGTGACTGGAACACTTCAGAGTCCCTAGCAAAAGGCCCTCAGTAATGACCACATAAAAAATTCCTCAGAAACATCTTCTCTAACATGATGCACTTGCCATGCCTAAATAGTCAAATAATATCCCTTTGAAGCACAACAATGTCTAAAAAGGTCTCTTTCTACTGATTCAGTGATACTGTATTCTTTCACATTTTCACTGATTATAGAATACTGTTTTCCATCTAATGAAATGTGGCATAAGTGTCTTTTTGTTTGGTTAGATTTGTTTATTTTGGTTTTTGGTAGTTCTTGTTTTGTTTTGGGGTTTTTTTTTGTTTTGTTTTGTTTTTTGTTTGTTTGTTTTTGTTTTGTTTTTTTAATTTAGGTTCAATGAGCATGAATTTGGCCAGATAAAAATTTGCATAGTTCAGATTAGCATCTTCCTCCAAGCAATTCAGAGTGGTCAGTTTAGTGGATTTGTACATACTGTTATTTATCACTTCATTAACTTTTTCTGTCCTAGAAGTGATTGGTTTGGGATTGTTGGGCTTTTTTTATATTCACAGTAATTTTTTTTAGTATTTTCAGTAGTAGATGTATTCCTGAGGTGCAATACCAATAGTTTGGACCTTGATATTAATTTCATTTAATTTAATTGACCTATACAGTATCTCTGCACTAATCCAAGTTACTGGGCAGTATTCAAATGCATTTTCCAATGTTTGGGCAACAGGTTCAGATTTGTTACTCTGTATTCCACCCTCTCCCTGAAAATAGTCAATGTATCATAACTTAGCTATAACCTTCTCTCCTTACTATCTTTGCAAATTGATCTCTCAGTATTAGTTCAGTCTAACTTGACTATCAGCAATTGTAGGATCTTTAAGCAATCTTTGTAGCATACACTAAATCTCATCACCAATGATTTTCACAGCAATGCAGTATAAGGTAAATTTGCTAAGTAGAATAGAGTTAATTTTTCAAACAGATCTCAGTGGGGATATTGTGTCTTCATAACTGACAACTGAAAAAGTAATGAAGCAGAACTTAAAAGAAGTGCTGTGTCTTGGCCTTGCTGTATACTACTAACAATGACACCAGAGCTGAGGAAACAGCTCATTGGATTTCAGTGGGGTTGTTTGTGAGTGAGCTATTGTCAATGTAATGGCAGCAGTGTCAAATTCATGGGTTATGTTTACACTGTGCTACATTGTTATGTTAAAAGCAATAAAGTTCCATCAAGATTACTTTCCCAGCAGAATGCAGAATGAAGTACCCTCCAAAGAAAAAGTGTGTTTAAATTCACCTTTCTTGATCTCTTCTCACAGCCCAGTACAGTATCTGAAACAGAAGAAATCTCATTTCCAGGCTGCCAGTTCAGTCTATGTACACAGTCTATGTACAGGTGGGCATCTCTCTGCTGGTCTCACAAAGGTTTTAATACAGCTGTTTGGCATTAGTAAGTCTGCTAGAAATCACACTGTCAAGAAAATATAATGAGATTTTAATATATTCTCATCTCCTTCTGGCTGTCCATCTAGCTTACAGTTTTCTGACAGTGCTTTCAGAACTGGACCAACACTTGTGTGAACATTGCTGTCATGGCCAGGATGGCCTGCTCTGCATTATCCAGTGTGTGCAAGGACAGCAGGGGGCTGTCCCAGGCAGAGAAGCTACCACGTTAATGCACAAGGCTCTAGAGCTGACAGACCACTGCTTCTAGGGGGGAATGCAGGATGCCATTTTCTCATCTATAACCTTTATACTTTGAAGGTTAAGATCTTAAATGATGCCTAATGTGTATCATATAAAGAGCAGGAATATCTCTAAAAAGAGAAGCCAAATCAAACAAAACTACTTTGTTTTTAAAAGACCTTAGCCAAAAATCATTCACTGATATAAATTAATGAACTTTACAGATCTTTGTAAAGAAAACAGAGCATACCTTATGAATAATCCCAAAATATAGATTCTTACAATACTCTCTGCTTCACAGACATTCACACAGACACACAAAAACTAGGACTTTTGTGTGTTTGTGCATTACCAGTTGTGTCCTAACTCAGGCTTTTTGAAATTACTCAATCCACAGCTAGAGACTATTTCCATACAGACCACATTTGATTAATGAGGCCAGCTCCCATTAGTCACAGTTCTTTCAAGAAAAACTTTGATACAGGCCATCTGTTGGAGTCTAGTAAGACTATATTCACATGCAGGCTAAAGCATTAAGCAAAGTATCCAAAGAGAGATTAAGAACACAAAAACAGGCTGTGTTCTAAATTAGTTCCTCTAATCTGCTCAAAAGTGATTTGACATCAATAAAAGCAAAACCAGGGCGATTTGTTCTCCACAGCTTCTCAGATAAACTTTATATTCAGTTCTTGCAATTTTTTCCAGATAGTCAATAAAATGGATTTTTTTTTTAAGTACAGCATTTAAAGCATATAGTATTAGTTAAAAAAGACTGGAAATCCCAAGCTTCATGCCTTTAACTTCCTTCCATGTGAAGGCAGATTTGAACTGCAACATATTTCATAGAAGTCACCTTCCTGGCTTCCTGTGGCAGGCACTCTTCATAAAAGTGATGACCCAATAACAGTGTCCAGGTTCCTGTGAGCCCTGGCAATTTGACTGTCATCTTAGTGAGAAGCCTGCTCATCCTGGTCTGACATATGCTTTTAGATAAAGTATGCTATGCCTGGCAGCTTGTGGAGGGTCGAGGGGGGAATGAACAAAGAAAATTTTTATGTGGACCAGGTTCTGTAATTTTCTATGTTGGACCTTCTGCAAGACAGACTAATAGAACTCCACCAGCAGAGCCAACAGTGCACATGCTGCACGTGGATGTGCAGAGGGAGATCAAAAAGCCAGAGTTTTCAGCCTTTGGTAAACAACAAGGGTAATGCTATCAGTAACCTAGGAGGCATTCTTATATCTTTTGTAAAAGCTGACAAGAGAGTTTAGGTGTGTGAGTGCTTCTGCGCAAAGTATAAAAGCAGAGAGCAAACACATATTAGATTTTTCCTTTCAGTCCTCAAAGGTTCTGCAAGTAGATTATGACCTTTCAATTGTAATCACCCTGAGTATTCCTATCAAAACTTTTGCCATAATCAGGTCATTTCTGAACAGTGCATTATGAGTGCTCAATTTTTAATTGCCAGATAAATAACTTGGTTGTGAATAGGCATAGAGGCCACAGGGGCAAGGTTCTTTTTTGTCTTGAACTTACTAGCTCTTGAAATCAAGCTCATTATTTTCTGTAAACATTTCTCAACCAGTGAAAGTTCTGATTAGTACAATATTTTGGAAAGGAAGAATGAAAATAATATGAATGTACTGAACAGATGTTCCATGTAAATTTTGATCATTACTCCTGTATGGCATTGTTTCTGAATAATGGGATCATAGTTTACTGTGGAAATGCCTCTTTTTTGTTCCTGTCTTCCAGATGCTAGTACCTGCAATGAAATGAACTAGATGCTTGGTTGTCATCCTTGACACTTTTTGTTCAAATGAAAACCAACATCCTAAACCTCCTTTAGGTTGTATTCCTTACATAGCGCAGCTGGTGGAATTAAAGGGAAAATTGGTTGAAGACACACAGTGTCTGGAAGGGGGCTGAAGCATTGTGCATTTAGCACAATATTTCCCAACATTTTAAAAAGTAATATGTCATGGAAGGTACATAACAATAATCAAACTTGAAGGGAGAGAGAGAAAAAGAAAAACAACATGGAAAAATTATCTAAGCAGCAGCTGTGGCTTGGGTCGCCAGGAAGATTTAGATCTATAAAGGTTACAAATCCTTTAAATAAATGGCGGGCATGACTTCTTGGCTGTATAAGTACACCCACTTTTTCTGCCTGTTTCTTCCACTCATAGGTTAATTCTTTTTACATGTCTTGCATCTTAGTAAAACAAAACACCATATATTACTGCTTCTATTTTTCTTAATTATGTCTCTTTCTTTCTCCTTGGGTATCCACTGTTACACTCTGAGGAGGGCAACAGGAGAAAAAAAGTACTTGACTCAATTAGTAAGAGTAAGATTCTTAATTAAGTATTTCTCTAACATTATTGGCAACACTGGAAATGAACTAAGGCTGATTCAGAGAGGAGACTTTATCTGGATAGATTTCACCACTGCACCATTTCAGAAACAAAAGTAAATTCTTAATATATCCACTGTATTTCAAAAGCAAGCAAATATCTTGTCACTAAAAATACAGAGAGGTCAGTGCAGGCACCTGTTTCTATTCCATGCCAGAAAAAGGATATTAAATGCAATCACTGCTGCTGAAATGAACTGTAGTCCCCTGTGCTTATAGTACATGGCCAAAGAATGAGCAGCTATAGTTTTGCTTTTCGCCTTGCCTCCTCCATACCCTGTTAAATTCTGTATGCTCCTTACAGTCATTTATCAATGCTAATCCTCATCTTAGTGAATTTCCTGAGCTCATATGGCAGCTACTTTCCCAAGACCAAGTCTTCAATGTATTCAGACAAGGATAGACTGGTTCAGAGAGTTCAGGTAGTTTCATAAATTCTCTACAAAGCTATCAATCATATTCCTTGATAGCAGTCAGTCACAGTATGCTTGATAACAGGAGGGACACAGTATGCTTTGCTCTATTAAGATTTCCTATGTGGCATGATAAATTTCATACTCTACAATAGAAATACACAGATGATTTGCACCTCTTGGGTGCTTTTATTTGGTCTTCTCACTTCTTGCCTGAGTGGCTTTGAGCAGATGCCTGAGTGACAGCATCATATTTCAGGCACTGGCATCAGACATTTAGTGGTCTCAAGCACTCTTTAGCCTTAGAGTAATCTTTTATGGAATGAAGCTTAGAATCACCTTCAGCTTCTCATCCATTGCATTGCTCAATATCAGTGTCTTGATAATTAGACAGACATTTATATAATTATGTGTCAGGACATGATCTCCAAGTGCATTCAAGCTGATTTGGAGCATCTGTTCTCCTCTTAAATGACCATTTTTGAGCTATAGCACTGATGCTTTGCAAATCCATGTTTACTTTGTCTGTAATAATATTATGTATTTTATGGGCAAGAACCTAGGTAAAAAAAAAAAGACATTTCTTACAAGCATGTAAAATATTTAAAATCTTTGGTTTCACTATTTATTACGAAATATTAATTTATAGGACCTTTCTGACGACAAAGAGATGCATCTTATTTTGATTCCAACTATAACTCTTGACAAAACTAGGCTAGAGGTAAGGTGAATAAAATATGGCTTTAACAAATAAATTTATATAAATATAGGATTGTAAGACCCACACAGTGAGCTCTCTATATTACTATATTTGCTTTACCTTGCAAGGCTTTGTTAGTGAGGTGGTCCCTATGAGAAGAGACTGAGGTTTATGTTGAACATAGCTGATTCCAGCCAGCTCCAAAATAACCCCACACTCACCAACACAAAAGGTAAAAAATGCACCTGTGAGAGACAGGAGTTTACCAGAATATCCTCTTATGCAAACTCTGAAGTAGGTACTTGATGAGTGGACACTGAGGTGGGTTGAGAACTGCCTGAATGGCAGATCCTATTACAATCAATAACACAGGCACTAGTTGGAAGCTTGTAACCAGCAGTGTCCCCCAGTGCTCAATATTGGGCTCAGTATTGTTTACCTTATTCATCAATGCCTTGGATGAGGGTGCAGGTCCCTCCTCAGCAAGTTCACTGGTGACACCAATCTGGGAGCAGTGTTCAATACCCCAGAGGGCTGTGCAGCCCTGCAGAAGGACCTCAACAGGTTGGAGAGATGGGCAGAGAAGAACTTTCTGAAATTCAACAAATGCAAGTGCAGGGTCCTGCACATGGGGAAGAACAGCCCCAAGCACCAGTACAGGCCCATGACTGACCTTGTGAAAAGCAGCTCTGTGGAGAAAGACCTGGTGTCCTGGTGGACAACTAACTGTCCATGAGCCAGCAGTGTGCCCTAAGGCCAAGAAGGCCAGTGCTATCCCAGGGTGTGTTGGGAAGAACATTGCCAGCAGGCTGAGGGAGGTGATCCTGCCCCTGGTAAGGCCATATATGGAGTGCTGTTCTGGGTTTCTCAGTACATGCAGCTCCTGGAATAAGTGCAATGCGGTTGTCAAAGATGATATAGGGACTGGAACATCTCTCTTATCAGACAAGGCTCAGAGAATTGAGCCTGTTCAACTACAAGATAAAAATGAGAGGGAACCTCATCAATGTGTGTGTGACTGAAAGGAAGGTGTCAAGAGGCTGGATCCATGCTCTTCTCAGCGATGCCAAGCAATAGGAAAAGAGACAACAGGCAGAAACTGATGACCAAGAAGTTCCATCTGAATTTGAAGAAGACCTTTATTTCTGTGTGGGTGACCAAGCACTGGAACAGATTGCCCAGAGAGGTTCTGGAGTATCTCTCACCAAAGAAATTCAAGAATCATTTGGAGGAAATGCTCTGCAGTGTTCTGTAGAAAGACCGTGCTTAATACAGATATTGGATCAGATGACCCACTCTGGTCTTTTCTGACTGGAGTTGCTTTGTGTATCTGTGAGGAAAATGTGGAAGAAAGAGCCCTGTAATACACCAAGGTCAGTAAGGAAGGATGGGGAGGAGTGAAGAAGCTACAAACATCAAAGACTTCACTGCAGTCTGTGGAGAATGTAGTAATGAAGCAGGTAGTCCCCCTCACCCAGTGGATGGTGAGGCAATGCAACAAGAGGCAATGCCTGAAAGAAATTACAGCCCATAGAAAACCCAAATTATAGTTGCCTTCTGAGGGAAAATGCAACCTGTAGAGAGAAGGCTATGTAGGAGAAGATATTCTGACAAGACCTGTGTCCTATTAGGGATTAACAGTAAATCTTTTAAGAAGAAGCCTGTTCCTAAAAAATTGTAGTGCATGGAGAAGGCACCTGCTGGAGCAGAGAAAATGTGTGAGGTGGGAGGTTTGGTAGCAATGCCATGGTTTGAACTGACTACATAGAGAGTATCCACTTTTTTTGGTTTCTGTATATGTCTTTGTGTTAGTTGGACAGCATCTTCTGATGTTAAAAGGAAACTAGAAACTAAGCAATAAGAAGTATATAATTGTTCACACATTCAACTCTATGAACAGGTAGAGATATATTTGGAAAAAGTATGCAAAACATGAAAATGCTTAATCCTGATGTAGCACCATCCACTGCAACTTGAATTCATCTTTAATGTTCCAAGGGAAATCATTCATTCTAGGAGAGTGCTCTAGAGAACAAAAATCCTTTGTCACTGTTGCATTCTTTTATCTCACTGAGCTTGTTATTTGAGCTCTGTTTTCTCAGAGCTAGAAATAAGGTAGCAGGCCAGCAAAATTTCTAAAATTCCCAACTTCTCTTCTTCTTTTACTTTGAAAAAATATACTTTAAACAATAAAATCAAAAGGAAATTTTCATGTTAGATTATCTTTTGAAGTTCACATTGAGATGTTGCGTTAGACAATGGCCTTGAAACACCATGTTTTTATGGGGGAATAGTAGTAGTAGTTCTACCATTGGCGATGGTAGATTATTTTATCCAATAATGCTATTAATGGTCATCACCAATGAGGGCTCAGCATGATTTGGTTTGGCTTTTGTGACTGTTTAGCATGTGTTATAATGAACTCCAGATATCTATCTAGCTTAGAATATGTCCTTATATTAGGTTGCATCTGCCAGACAGCTGTCTATTCACAATAAGTAATATAAATCAGTAATTCTTAGATCTTATTCTCCTTCAGGCTATTTTTTCTTCCACTGATCTGTCAGGGAAAAATAATAAAAAATCTAACTAGCTGGCAATTCTCTCAATAAAAATGTTTGCAGCAGTGGAAGCCATCAGTAAAACAAGTTGAAGGGAATTTGTTATTCACAACCGATCTCCATGTGGGACTATTGCACTGGAGAGACGTGTCTAATTTAAATTAACTTCAGAAACAGGGGAATCCACAAAGGAAAGAGAATTGCCTTCCATGTGCTTTCATAATAAACATACTGTAGTGAAAACTAAGATTGTGATATCTAAAATGACTTTGTCTTCATCATTATTTGCTTTGGGAATGATCAATGTACATAACAGCCAATTCCTAGAATGAATTTATTTGGTCATAAAAGCCCATGGAACTATGCAGATTCATGAAAAATCAAGATATGGTCCTGTAGAGTATTCATTTATGAAGCACTCAGATTTTACATATGTATTCTCCTGGTATTTCCTTTATAACAGAGCAAATCATAAAACAAAGAAATTGTGCAATCAGAGAGGTGATATATGTGTGCTGAAAAACAAAACATGCACAAGTACAAACACAGAAATTTTTTTAGCAAGGATGTAAAATTTCTTTGCATGAAGAGGCCAGGAGTTAATATGAGTGAGAATACATTGTCTGTTTCCAATCAAATAGACACAGAATTGGAAAGAAGTGCTAGAAGCTGATGTCATTATAAAAAGTGAACAAGCCTCATCTGTGTACTCAGTGTTGGGCTGTAATTTGCTGTTTCTACCTTTTTTCTCTTTTGAATATTAACATGGAGTATCAATGAAAGATGTGAAAAAATTGTTCTTTCACTTCATCTCACTAATTCAGTTTGCAATATTAGGTACAAGTATATTTGGGGTGAAAAAATATACCCTTTCATTAAAAGTATAGGATGGCTTTTCATGGTAATTCAGAAAGAGGCAATGAAATCCAGCTGAAATTATGTAACCAATGGTAAGTAGAAATTACAAGAATCTTCTCAGAAAAAGTCAAGAGAGAACCCATTAGGGTAAATCTAAAATTCATAATAATCCTTTCCATATACAGGTTTTGTTTCCATGGATTCATAAAAGAAAACAGCTTGCATTCTGCAAGCAAGGCGATTAGACTCTCTATGCCACTGAAAACAATGATGCCCATATAATCAAAGCTATTATAAGCCAAACTATGAGTATGAGTAATAGTGGCCTTGAATCTCACTGGCATGCATTCTCAGATGCCTTTTTTGCAATAAAAAATACGCTCTAAAGGGAAGAATCCACAATAAGTGGGTACATTTAAACTATGGTTTAGTCTTCAAAAAAATCTAATGACCTCTGGGAAATGTTGCAAGACTGATCTCTTTCTGCAGGCATTTCCTCATTCATAAATCTATTTTAATTATGGTCCATGGGCAAAAGTGCAAACTTGGCCCTGATCCACAGCCGTGCTCACTGCTGTCACTTTGGGAGGTTCATGGAAAGATCAAGGAGAGTAACTGTAGCAACTAAATATTTAGTCATTGTTATTATTCCTTCAGTACCCGATGGTTACACTCAGCATCGTTAATAAGTGAATGTACTCATTGTTAGCTTACCATTCCTGCTCCTTTTTCTCTCAATATCTCTTGATCTTTGTCCTTAGGGAACTTTGCCTCTTTTTCTTTAGGAAACTGCCCTTCACTATTCTTTATTAGATTTTTTTTTTAACACCATTGGTGAAAACCAAATTGCTAACTGGGTCTGAAGTAGAATTATTGCAATAGCTTAACACTGAAAATGAAATATCATTAATTGGTCTCACTGCTTTCAGGAACCAACAGCATATAATAACAACTCACTTTTTTTTAAATGTACCATTTTTTGAGGTTGCAGATAAAAGTTAATACTGTCATATGGTTATATTCCACATAATATGCTTTATGTTGAATGAATTTCCTACTGAACCTTATGGTTAGAAACATATTCTTTTTCTTAAATAATTGAAAAATACGAATGTATACAGAGAGCTACATAAATATGCCACATAAATATGCCTGACAAAGTATGGATTTTAACAATAGTACTTTCAAATGTTATTTAAAAGATTTTGTGAATATGCTATCTTTATCTTTACCAGCTGTAGGAAGTTTAACGAGGGCGAGTGCTGAATTCTGCGAAGGAGCAATCCTGGATGTATGCTCAGACTGGGGAATGACAGGCTGGAGAGAGGTGCTGAGGAAAGCGACCTGGGAGTCCTAGCTGATAGCAAGTTGAATGAGTCAGCAGTGACTGACAGCCAGAAATACAATAAGTAGCCCCAGGCAGCCAGCCCTGTCCTGGACTGCATCAGACACAGCCTCACCAAGCAGCTGAAGAAGGTGGTGGCCCCACTCTACTCTGAGCCTCTAAAGATATGGCCTTACCTCAAGTCTCGTGCACAATTTTGACCACTAGAACATAAAAGGGACATTAAGCTATTAGAGAGCATCCAAGGGAGGGCGGTAAAGATGATGAAGAGCCTTGAGGTGGAGCCTTATGAGGTGTGACTTCTTCTGTTCAGTCTGGAGATGAGGAGACTGAGGGCAGACCTCACTGCAGTAACAACCTCCTCATGAGGGGAAGAAGAGGGGCAGGCACTGATCTCTTCTTTGTGGTGACAGTGACAGGAGTGAGGGAATGGTATGAAGTTGTGTCAGGGGAGGTTTAGACTGGATATTAGAAAGAGGTTTTTTACCCTTAGGGTGTTTGGGCACTGGAAGGGGCTCCCCAGGGCAGTGTGGTCACAGCACCAGCCTGACAGAACTCAAGAAGAATTTGGACAATTCTCTCAGGCACATGGTGTGATTTTTGGATTTTCTCTGTGCAGAGCCAGAAGTTGGACTTGATGATCCTTGGGAGTCCTTTCTAACTCAGGATATTCTATGATTTATCATCAGTAATGTTTCAGTTCACCTGACTTCAGCCAATGGGGCCAAAAATCAGTCACTTTGAAGGCTAATGATTTGCTATCCTGTTCAAGTTGACGAGGAGATAAGCCCATGAACTATCTTACATTTAAGCCATTTAGATACTCTTGAGAGATACTTAGCAACTTGTTTGAAGCTACACCTCCATGTCTAATTCCATGCTTTGGAATAAATCCCTTACTCAGTACAGGCTTGCATTTTTTAATCTTGTGATCACATTTCTTGACCGATGTCTTGGCATTACTACACTCCTTTATTTGAAACTCAGGAGCAGACTACTTAATCTCCAGTAACTGCTTGTTTTCTAAGTTGGATAGTGAATACCTAAACCATCCTCAAAGTTCTTATGAATATTATTTTATTTCAATATATGTAATCTTTTTTCTATATACAAAATTTTTTAAAAGAAACCAAAAATGGTTTTTAAAGTAAGAGTAACAATAAAGTATAAATTAATCTATAAATCTAATTAAATAAAAAAATTCCAATTATTCTCATTGCTAACTCGGTGGATTGCTTTTCTTGGAAGCCAATAATATATAAGCAGAGAGATTTACCTCAAGAAATAATATTTTGAAAGTAAATAATTTCTGATGGGTAGCATAATGGACTTATGTTGGCATCTTGAGGACACTTATGTGCTCAAGAGGGTCTATGAAAAATATTTCTCTATGAAGAGTTTTTAATTTATGTAGCTAAATCTACTTACATGGCATTTTACAACAAAATGAGTGGACTGTTTTCCTTGTGTATCATATTTTCGCAAATCTTAAAGCAGGAACTACTCATTTTTTTCCAAATAAAGCAGACTGAAATCCAGTGGGAACAACCTGAAACTTTTCAGTTTGTTTGCTTTTCATGAAAACTGTTGCCCTTAGACACAAGAGTTAAGAAATAGAGGAATATTTCAGCAGTAAAATCCTTTTCAACTTGCAATTTCATAATATTATTTCATGTGAATGCTATTTGATGAACATTCATCAGGCATTTTCCGAAATTAATTATTTTGGTATGACAGATGGGGAAAGGAGAAAAAATACTGCTAAATTCCTGGAACATGAAACTTTTCAAACTAAAATTCTTTTTTGAGTCTGCTATAATAGTAAATATCAGACAGAAAAAATATAATGACAATAAATAAATAGAATAAATATCTACGTATACTAGAATACCATTTTTGCTTGTGTTTCTTCTTGCACCTTGTAGACAAGTTAAGAAAACAACCATAAGTAATAAATAAGACATTAAATGAACCCTGTGACAACCTTCTAGTCTATTACTGTACTCCATCCTGGTAATAATTTCTTTTCTTGGTTTGTGTTTACGCTGAGTTTGGCTGGGGTAATTTCCTTTGCAGTAGCTAGTATGCATCTAAGGTTTGGGTTTGTGCTGAAAACAGTGTTGATATACAGGGATATTTTTTTGTTGCTGAGCAGCCCTCAAAAAGAGTCAAGGCCTTTTTCACCCCACCCCACCAGTTGGCAGGCTTGGGGTACCCAAGGAACTGGAAGTGATGCAGTCAGGACAGCTGAGCCCAGGTGACAAAAGTGATATCCCACAAAATACGTCACCATGCTCAGTATATAAAGCTGGGAGAAGACAAAGGGAGTGGGAACGTTCAGAGTGATGGTGTTTGACTTCCCAAGTAAGTGCTACCCATGATGGGGGTGGCTGAACACCTGCCTGCTCATGGGAAAGGCTGAATGGATTCCTTGTTTTGCTTTGCTTGCATATCTGTCCTTTTATTTCCCTACTAATATGTCTTTATCTCAACCCCCAAGATTGTCACTTTTACCCTGCTCTTTCTCCGCCACACTACCACCATGAGAGAATGAGTGAACAGCTCTGTGGGGATGAAGTGCTGACTGGGATTAAACCTTGAAATCTTTTTGTGCATTTAAGGTATGTGAAAGCAGGATTATAAAATTATGTACATTGGAGATTTAATTAATTTATATTCCTTTTTACCAAGATAGGCTTGTATAATCATAATTAGTTCTATTGTGGCACTCAGAGATATTTAAAATTTAGTCTTAGACTTTTTCTTTGTATCCCAAAGTAAATTAAATCTTATCTCTTAATTTTGTATCTTCTTCTTTAGTTTCCTTTCTATTTGATGTCTTTGTTTTACTCAACTTCAGGTAAAGATCTAAGCAGAAATATATTTCCATCTTAACCTCTTTTTAGATCTTGTAAAGGGTTTTAGCCCTTCTAGCTCCAGCTTTTTTATCACATCTTGCCATATTTTCATGAATCACACCTTGGAGTTCTTTTTATGCCTTTCCAGATAATAGCCTTCATCCAGAAGAAAACTAAAACGCATGTTTTAAACATTGTATTGCTTCGAGATTTGTGTGTTCTATCTATTTTGTCAGGAAGAATAAAGTGCTAGTTTGCATTTGTCAGTACCTTGCATATGCAGATGTTTATTAACTGCATTTTTGTATTTGACTTCAATGAATAATTTGAATAATTTGAATAATATTAATGTTGTAAGGAGCTGCTGTCTGGTAAATTTTGAATTATAGATCTTCTGAACTTATTACTCAGTCTGAAATATAATACATTCTTTGAAGAATATTGTAATTATTCCTGATGTACACAATTGTTGAATTTGGACTGATATGTCAAAAAAATCACAGTATCATGAGTTAATGGGACCAATATTCCACTCCTATGGGGAATGTAACACTCAATTTAATCTTAGCAAGAACAGAAATACTGGCTTCCTGAATTCTTCATGTTTGCTCTTGCAAACATACAGCAAAAACATCTTGTAATATCTCAATACTTTTTCCTGTTAGAGTTTGCCTGAAAAAGGTGATATAGACAAGGTTCTGCTGTCCTTGAATATTCAGACATACCTTCCTGATCATTGTATAAAAATTACATATACAATATAAATGTCAGCACAAAAAATATTCCTTGCTGGACACACAAATTTAAATCCATTATCCCATATTAAAACTCTCAGATAGTATGTACTTCCTAATTATTTAACCTCCGTTTTTGAATTATAAAAACCCATGAAAAATTACATAGCAGCTCATGACTTTTTGTCACATCAGGAAGATTGAAACAACAAATCTGATCTTCTTAAATTTCTTCCAATTAACTATAAGAAATGTTCATTACATTATATTTCTGAATTTCCTAAGCTTTCCAGATAACATTTCATCACAATACATGTAAGAAGTTTGTGTACTCATATCTGTTTACAAGTTTTTCTATTTACATCTTGCTAATGCTCAAATCTTAATAACAAGATTTTGATTCCTGCTCAGTGAATTCACCTTTTCCTTTGCCTAATCTGCATATGAGAGATTAAAGTAATTTCTTTGAAATGACAACAAAGAGAACATAATATTCCATATCTAAGGACTAAGGATTAAAGGAATGTACTAATTCCATTTGTGAGAAAAAAAGGAGTAATTTTCCTGCTTTAGTATGTATAAGTCTCAGAGTAATTATTTCAAATCAACAACTCAGTGTGTTTCCTGCATTTGGCCAAATCATTATTTTTACTGAAAAACTGATTTTTCATTAACAACTAAAGTTAAATACTTTCATATAAATTATTGCTTTAAAACATATGAAATAAGATGTAGCTGGACTAAACAGAATTGAATAAGCCTACGTAACTTGCTGTGTCCTTGAAAGATTCAATCTCTGTTAGAGGCAGAGTCTATCAAATCTGAATGAAATGAAATTCATTCATTTCTTACTATTTCTTGTCCAAAGCCAGCCAATACACAGTGCAGAAGGCTAGTGTTATGAACTCTCATTTTTAGACTGCTAATTACTCTAAGTCAGTCCATCAACATTGTTATATTTCTGCAAAAACATAACAATTTTGCTGGTACTTAGGTCTCACTTTAAGCAAAGAGTCATTTTAATATTTTGAAGACTGTCTGAAATTTATGTAGATTTTAAAGTTTTCCTCTTCCCTAGGTTGCATTGTAGAAAGATTTTTTTTAAGTCAAAATTGATAGAAGCATGGTGGTCAATGATATCATTCAAGACACAGTGGATTTACTTAGGAAGAAATAAATTATCTTGTATCAAGAAACTTCCAACTACTCTTCTGCTACTTTATCTAATATTGCTGTAAATTTAGTCTTGCTTTTTGTGTCACCTAGAAACGACAGTGTAGTAGCACAAAGTAAAAAAGGTTAAGAACAAAGAGCTGATCAAGCAAGGAATAAAGAAAGAAGGAACCTTCTGAACATCTGTGGTATTCACACATGAAGTATCGTGAAACTGCCAGTTGCCTTCATTTCACATTGAAATCTCACCAATTCTTGACAAATACAGTCTGGTTTCTTCATATGCTTCTGTTCATTTTTGATGTAGGCAGTTTGTGGGTGTCTGTTGTCTTACAGGTCCAAGATTCAGCTCATTCATTTGTTTCAGAGAAAAGGAAAGTGAGGCTGGTCACCACCCAGGCAAATCTCATCAGGCTGTGTGGGTCCTGGCAGCCCATATCTTCTGCAGCAGCAAAACCAGAAAAGCTTGTGTGGTGCCATGCTTGCTTCACTTTCTGGCCCAAAAAGGCACATTTTGTTTCCTGTAGTGAGAAGTTCGATAGCTCCTTCCCTCTATTCACAAAATGCATATGGCTATCCCTTTAATGTCAGTTTAAATTAATAGTTACTGCACAGAGTAACCACAGAATTTCACAGACTCTTCTTGGTGTTGGATTTATAAACATTTCAAAACATTACTCTTTAAATCTTTAATGACAATGATTAGCTAAAGTTTATATGAATATACATTTGTGTTCATATAAAGAGGTGCAAAATTTATGAGGATTCTTTTCTGGCAATGAATGTAAACTTCATGTTTGTCACAGAGTTAATATCAGGACTACTTACATAACTGCTGGGGTTTCATTCCTTGAGTTATAGAGGTGCCCAAATTTATAATGTAATTTTCCTTATCTTAAAAATAAACACATGTAATTATAGTTTTTATTTTTTGACATAAGAACAATAACACATTCAAACAAAGTAAACACAATTTTTATTCCATTGAATTTTATTAAATATTAAGAAAAAGTTTATCTTTTTAAATTTATTATATTTAATTTTTAAAAGTAAACCAAATAAAATATCTATGTAATGTATTAGTATAAAAATATATTTTTCAGTCATTATTTCTAGTCCTTGAGAAATAAAACTAATTCCAAAGTTAATTATGTTTCTGTAGCAAAGTCTACACAGTATATTAATTTTCAGTTGCTACAGGTAATGCCCAAGAAGAAATGGGTAGCAGAGCCATGAGAGATAAATGAAAAAGATCCTGTAGCATCAAGTCCAGTTAATAAAATATCTGTCCTGCTGGTGTACTTCTGAAACAAATGGACTGCCCTATGTATGGAAATACCTTAAAGACCTGTCAGCAAAGATTCCCAGTGAGCTTTTAGTGCACATAACAGCATTTCTCCTCCCCTTAATTTCTCACTCCTTCCTGTAGACCAGCCTAAACAGGTAGGTAGGATTGAAGCTGCCTTCCAAGGAACTTGAGGTCAAGTTCCTTTATGATTTAGACTAATGTGTTAAATAAATTTTAAACATCAAAGCCCATCATAATAATATGAAGTACAAAATGTGCTGTGTTCTAAGTCTACTTTCATGTTTTGTTGCATCTAGCAGCAAAACTTATATCTAGGCTAATAAGAAATACAATTACAGTAAAGATTCTAGGGACTTTAAACAAGTTGAAGCTAAGTAGATGGGCAATATCATGTGTTGTATAACCTTGTTTCTGGTGCTGCTATAAAGCTGCCTGAAGATAGAAGACTAAACCAGTAGTATGTCTTCTACCTTTTATGACTATCCTCTACATTAAATATTATGCCACTGAAACTTTAATATACACACAGAAAAGGCTGGAACTTAATGTGTGTTAGACAAAGCACAACCTTTCCCAACTTGTTTCATACTATGTTATGAGTAACATTTACTAATAGAATGCTAGCCATGACCTGTATCCTCCACAAATCTTTGTGATATTCACAGGGTCTTTCATCAGCAGAGTCATAACATTGTGAAATGGATATAAGTTAATTTCACCATGAATTTTGCAGAACAAAAAGAAATATAAAGTTTGTTTAATAAAGAAACTTTACTCTGCCCTCAGTGGGAATACCCCAGCACAGTGATTGCAGGTCTCAGCTGTCTTAAATAAAGGATCTTTCTTGTGATTTCTAGCCAAATGATTTAGTCAAATTCTGATGCATAAATTAATTTCTTACTAAAATTTATCTCTTCCCATGGTTTAGAAGCTGAGTGGCCTGTTTCCCTAATGACAGACATGTGTGATCAATCATTTCAGAATTCACAACTTAAAGAAAGCCTCACATAAGCCATGAACAACAATAAGCGTGGGCTTAGCACTCCACAGCCATGTCAATTTGCTACATTTTCACTTTTCACTCTGTCCATTTACAGACTGACAAGCCAGTTTAAATAGACACAGGTGTACACTGCTGCTTTGCTTGAATAAGCAATCTGAATAATCTATCAAACATCATCATTCTGACACAAGTTAGGACCATAAAACTACCTTGGAAAACAAACAAAACACAGGTAACACCACAGCAATGCTGAAATAGCAAGGAAAAACAACTGAAGAGATTATAAGTCTGAAATTCCTACAAATTAGTCATATCCCTAGAAAAGAACTGTGAAAAATAAAACACATACATCAGCATATAATCATCTGGATAGTTCTTTAAGGGCATGTTGATTTTCTATTGGACTTTCTTCTTGGAAATGAAATACTTTTCATCTTTTCATTCTAGAAAACTTTTTAAAATGACCTTTGAAAATATTTCACGTCTTTCTTGAAGTATTTGCTAAAGCTGGAGATACGCAACCTTTCTTTTTTCTCCCCCTTTCTGCTTTTTGTTTTTGCTTAATAGAAATGGTGGAGTAAAAAGTGAGTTTCCAGTGTCCAGCAAAGCTGTTTCAGCAAGCACAGTTAGCATCTGTAGGTGACCAGCTGAGAGGTTAATAAAGCTATTTGAAATAGGAAATTTAAAACCATAGGGTTTATGTAGGTATGAAACCCGCTGTTTGGGTCTCATACCTACATAAAAAAGAAAAAGTCACATCCAGTGAGTTTTACATAGGGGAAAGAAATGGGAAATACTTTATGCTTTAGAGCATGAAGTGGATTGCTTTCAATGCAGCTGCTGAAATTTTGCAAAGCTGTCTTTCTCTAACAACTCGTATGTCTTATCTCTCTTCTATTTATTTGCATAATGAGAATGCTGTGAGAACAAAGCAAATATTATTAGCTTTATGTTGACTTTCTGTTAAATTTATATATTGTAAGAAAGGAAGAATCTGATAGGAAAAAGTGTTATTCATAGACTTTTCCAGATGAAGAAAATCCTGTGTGATCCCTTTTTAGTTGGTCCATCCACTTCACCTACACTACCTTCACATCTTCCCCTCCTTTCTGTCACACAGTAGGGCTCTCTGGAGTTGGGAAGGGATGTTTAAAGCTCCCATTGCTTTCAGTAAAATTCCCTGTAGTAATATGCAAGGTGATACTGAAAACATCACACATATTATCATCATGTGTAACAATATCTCTCAAAGGCAAATGATTCCTTGATTTTTAAAATTTGAACTTAACTTTGTAAATAGAAATTTGTGAGGATTCATTGACTGCTCTATGCAGAGCATTAAAGCAGTGAACATGTACCAAGTATTAATTATTACAATTACCATGAGATAAAGAACAATCAGAAATATTCAAAAGGTAGAAATGTCCTGCCCTAAGCTTTCAATATCATTACCAATCTTTAACGTTATGCAAAAAATCTTCTTAATTCAACACAAGCATTATAAATTCTAATTCAAAAAACGCCTACAGAATTTAACATAAAAATAAAAGATGAAGGTTGAGTTGTAGAGGATCTTCTATCACAATTGGTCTGTCTGAAATCTCAAGTCAACACAGATAAGCAACAGTCATCAATCATGAAATCTTGGGTGTTTTTAAAACCTATATTTTCGTAGTATTTTTCCCTAAATAACATATTGCTGCCCAAATTGCTGTGCAAAAGACTTTGCCCTAGTTCCCACAACAGTGGGGTTTTAGAGGTTTCTACACATCAGTGTTAATTTTCTTATTGGTGGAGACACAGAAGCTGTATGAGAGACCATGAGTCACTGCTGTTGCAGGAGGACAGACATTTTTTCTTAGAACTAGGGAGAAATTAGATTTAAGATAAATCAATTAGCAGGACTTATTTGTGGACATGCACTGCATAGTTCATGTGAGGAGGAAAACTTGCTAATTTATGCACTAATGTTGAGTGAGATTTGATTTATATCTCTAGTTGAATGCTCAGTATCTCATATGAATAAGTTTCAGGAACTTGTTCACAAAGTAAAGGAGCTGTCAGTTTGGGTCATCAGAAATACGAACACAATAAATACTTGTGTTGAAGAAAGAAACCTGAGGCTAGATGGACATGTTGAACAGTTTAAAACTTAGTGTCTGTAAGGCTGAAATTGCTGTTATTCTTCACTTATTGATGATTTAGTCATACTGTTTTCTAGAGAGTTCTCTAGGGCCCAAAACTCTGCAGTCTGATAATCTTGGAATGAATATTGACACTTTCTGTTTTGAATGTAGATAAGCCAGTACATGTACAAAGCATAGAACTCTGAGGAAAGCTTGCAGAGATTGGGGGAAAAAAAACTCTCTGTGGGCATTGGCTTCTGTGCAGCTTTGTTTTTCAGATAAAATCTACACTTTAAAAATTACTATATTTATGCTAAATATGATCCAGATTATTGCAGGTGGCTACTCATAGAGACAGGGAAATGAAGGACTGTAATTATAGTTATAATTATGCATAATGATATGCCGACTGCTGCCTTAATACAGAGATCCCTCATTGTGCAAATGGGGCACAAAACCCCTTTGTCTCCTTTGGGACAGACAGAATTTCATCTTGAATGGATCCTTTGAGAAACACTTGGGAGGTATGTAAATAAATACTGGACCATTTATTTGCCAATGTGGACATTATGGTCTTTTTTTTTTTCATACTAAAATAATGCCATAGCATAGTCCCCTTGAAAACATGACATAAAAGGAAGGATAATTTGTCAAATCCCAAGGTGACTTTTGAGACACTGTTAAAAAAATCCCTGTGCTGTAGGGATAAGGAGGCATAATGAGGCAGGGAAGCCAAATGGAACTCATCCCACACAATACAGCATGTTTGATTTAGAAAGTAACTTTTCACCTCTGCTGTCAGATTCTGCTCACATGAAAACAATGTGTTGAATTTTTAGATCTTTTCTCTCTCCTGCCTGAATGCTGGAACTTTTGCAGCTTTTTTATAATAAAAAATGTTCCTTTTGCAAAGATGAAATGTGTCTATCATTGATGTTGCCATGGTTCCAATGGCTGCTCTGGATTAAGGTGCATTTGAAAGTTCATTGGGTGTGCAAAAAACAGAAGTATGTCCTCCTAAAGAGCTTACTATCTCATATAATTTTCGAAAGAAAAAGCACACCATGACTTTGACTGCTAGGCACTGCACATCATCACTATACAAGGAACTGTGGTTGCTAAAAAGGGGGGAAATTCTGGTAGAATTTGGTCATAACTGTTTTTGTCTACAGTTAGTTCGCTCGTGACCATATTTTATATTGGGCGAGTAAAGGAGATTTCTCTTTGAACTATCAGGTATAAATATAATGTGGAGAACATGGGACCTCTCTGTAACAATTGTAACTAACACTTGTTTGACAACATGCTTCCTGAAATATTCCAGTCTCTCAGGTAATGAGGAAAATTATCATCCCCCCTTCATCGGAGGTGGTGAATACCACAAAATTTAATCAAGATTCATTGGAACTAAGGGAGACTTTTCACTGCCCAAAGTTCCTCACAAAGTCAATATACCCTGCATGCTGAGTGTGATTGCACATGGCACACCTGATTGGCAGTGCCTAGAGAATAAGAAGTAACATATATTTCCATTAAAAATCCTGTAGAATCTCAATAAAATATCTGGAAAATCTCATCTTATAGCATTTGGACTTTTAGAGAGTGAGGCATCTTCAAATGAAGATCCAACTGCCATGAGCTTTAATAAAATACAACTGTTAAAAGACATATACCAAGAAAGCTGAAATGTAAAAGACATCATGCTCATTATTAAGAGAGAGAAAAGTCTTTTAGTGAGCAAAGACAGAGAGAATCCTTTATTATATTCACAGTGGCAAATTAAAAAACCCTAATTGTCATAGTGGCAAATTAAAAAACCCTAATTTTATCTCATTTAATTTAATTTCATGATTGCTGATGTATTTTATTCTTCCTGCACCTTTCTCATGTTTTGTCACCAATGTGACCTGATAGGTAACCACTGCAAGATTGCTCATTTTCTTTATTTTTAAAAATAAAGACAGCTATCCTGCAAACCTGGTCTTCCAGCTGTTAAAGAGTAAAGAGATCACCATCTGCTGAGATGACTGTAACAATCTCCATTTAGTTTGTCCTTCCAAAGTCAAGAGTGTGATTATTCTATAATTCTCGCACCTGATTAATTCTTAACTATGAACATAATTACACTCTCCAGAAGGTAAATCACTCTTATAAATCAGCTGCTGCTGACAGTTCCCTCTTCTGCCCGCTAGCACACTGCAGCAAAGTCAGTCTCAGATTGTAGAAACAGATGATTGTGAAAACATATATTTTGCAGAGTGTCTACTTATTAATGAATTACAGATAACATGATACTGCAAGGAAAAAAAAAGGAAAAAAGGACAGAGTGTGGCATTTATAAATTCTTCAGCAACTGCAGAAATGTTTTTTATGACCACAATGAACAAAGAAAGCAGTGGCTGAATATACAGTGGTACTGCAGCAAGCTGATGTGAAAAGACAGCTTGACATTTATGAACTCTAATCTAATATTAAATTGCCAAAGGTGGGCTTGGAACTGGGACTGACTTCAAACAACAAATCAAATAAAAATAAATCAAGTGAAGAAATTGCATAATACATATTTTCATGTTCCCCCCACCTCCCTCACCCCCCATCCCTAATTTAGCAAAGATTGTTTTTTTGCTGGTTCTAACAACTGATCACTTTATGCCCTAACACATAATTTGTAATTACACCATGTGACTGTAGTTTCCAATTGTATGAAAAGCACTCCAAGGGACTTCTTTTCACATGCAGAAAAAGTCAATGCTTAATACATTTTTTCTAGTGTTTCTCCAGTTTTACTCAAGCAACTATAATGCCCAAGTTTTGTTAAGAAATCAGAAACTTTTAAAGTAGGTTTTCTGAAACATCTTCGACAAGGAAACCCGCATTGTCCCATCATAGACAGAGCAACAGCTCCCGCTGCCTAATCCTAAATGATTTAGGACCTTGATACATTTGAATTCTGAGTAATGTCTTTGTAAGTCACAGAGGGACAAACTAGCATGACATAATGATAAGAATTGAATTGGTTCTGGGCTTGAAATTAATTTTTATTTTCCATAGGAGAATACGTACTGACTTTCCTGAATAACCTTACATATGTTTTTTGACAGTATGAGTGAATTCCATGAAGTGATTCAGATAAATGCAATTTCACCTCTGCCAAATAAATACTGCAATCTCCAATGAAATGAATTATTTTTAAAAGGATGGAAAAAAATTATGATAAATCTTTTTTTCTTTAGCTTTTGATATATTATTCATTTTATTGCATTTTCCTTTTTCTTTTTCTGTAGAAAACTAAATAGTAGTTTTTAAACTCTCTTTGGGTAGAGAAGAAATTACTATCACATGTACTTTTAATTATTTCTGATTCCTTTTCCTCATTCTTTTGCATGTCTGGTTTCCCTAATGAAATGAAAAATTACTATAAGATAATGAAATCTTTGTAAAATATATTTTCAAATAACTGGGCCAGAATTACTTTTGAAATCAGTGACACTACATCAGGGATGAATTTATTATCTTACATTTGTTCTTTGTGTGTAAGTCCACTATCTCAAATCCACAATTTGAAAAGGAAATGTAAAATAAATGTGCTAGGTTTTCAGTTAAATCTAATTAAAGAGCCTAGAGAAAGATTTCAGATGAGGCCTGATATAAAAGCAACAGATTAAAGGAGATATTTTTATAAGATTAAATTCTACAAAAGGCTTATTAAAAAAATTAAAACTTTCTAAACTTTATTTTCTATCTTTTTATCATAGTTCTATTTGAACTCCTTTAATTGGCTAAGGGATGAAAGTTGAAGGAAAAAGAAAAGTCTTCTATTATGTGTAAAGTAAGCTCCCATCAGTCTTATCAAGTTCTGGATTACACCTTTTTTAATTTTACTTTGCTTTACTTCAATATTCATTCTGTACAGACTTGTTCTGAGCTCTACACTACTGAAAGCTAACTGTAGTTTTCACAGCTTGCTTAAATCAGATTTGCCTTGTATATATGATACCAGAACTAATTCTTCACTTCACTGTATGTACATATTTAGATTAACTTAACACTTCTAGTTAGAACTTGTTTAATATCACTCTCAGTTGTACAGACAGGCTCTGCAAAGCATGTGTTGACGGAATTGTAAATGTTGTTTTATTTATGGTTATCCTGCAAATTTTTATATGATAATGTCCCTCAGGTTTGTTCTCAGTTCTATGCAATTTCTGAAGTCTCCCAATCTTCCACAATACCCAAAAGCAAAAAGGAAACATGATGAATCTTCTATGAGATTCCTAAATCAGATGTTTGACATTCACTTGTCTTATTATAGGCAGGATACAGTACTTTTTATTTTCCTCTCCCTTAGAAAAGGTAAAGACATTTTGCAAAGCAGTTTTATTCATATAATTTCTCTTTACAGCTAAGGTTTTGGCTCTCCACTCAAACATCTGTGAATGAGAAGTTTCTATTAAACTAGCATACTTATTCTCAAGAAGGGTCACAGAATGACAGAGGTGTTGATGTTGGCAGGAGTTCTGGAGATCATCTAGTTTAACCCCTCTGCTAAAGCAGCCCCTCTCAGAGCAGATTGTACAGGATCACATCCAGAGAGGATTTGAGTATTTCCAGAGAAGGAGACTCCAAAACCTCTTTGGGCCCCCTGTTCTAGTATTCTGTCAATCCCAAAGTAGAGAAAAAATTCCCCATATTTAGATGGAACCTTGTGTGTTCCAGTCTGTGCCTTTGCTCTTTTTCCTGTTGTTTAAGACCACTGTAAAGAGTCTGGTCCCATCCTCTTGACGTCCACCTTTGTCTGACCCCATTCTCTTCACATCCACCCCTAAAATAACTTTAGGCATTGATAAGATCCATTCTGAGTCATCTTTTTCCAGGCTAAAAAAACTCTGCTCTCCCAACCTTTTCTCATAAGAAACATGTCCCACTAATGATCTTCACAGTCCACTTCTTAACCATTTCCAGTAGTTCCTTGTCCTTCTTGAACCTTAAGGCCTAGAACTCAACACAGTAGTTCCAAAGTCCAGACATGGCCTCAAAGGGCAGAATACAGTTTTCTACTCTACCTTCTAGAGCCCTCAATGATGTTGACTTACTGGCTAGAAAAGCTGGAATTCCTTTTTTCTGCACTTCAGAAAAAAGTGTTCTCCTGCTGACCTGTCATCCCTCACCAGTCATGTCTTGCAAACCCTTTGCATCAAACTCGCAGGAGTGGGATGGATTGAGGTTCTCCTCTCCTGTTTATTTTAGTTTGAAGTCTCCATCACCAGTTTGGCAAGCTTAAGACTGAAAATTCCCCCCTCCTTCTTTGACAGATGGGCCCCATCAGTCCCTGGTAGACCAGATTCCTCAGAGTCCCGTGATCTAAGCAGCCAAGCCCCTGCCTGTGGTATAACTCCAGTAGTCATTTGTTGATTCTTCAGATTCAATGGGCTCCTTCAAAATAATTCCCTTTGATCAGGAGGATCCATGAAAAACCTTCATGTATTCCAGAAAACTTTACTGTCGCTCCTAGGGATCAGTAATCCTGCTTGGTGATGCTTGGGCGGCTGATGGCTCTATCACTGGCTCCCAGAAACAGCAGCAGTGAGTAATAATCAGTGGACTTTCTGAGTCCTGGTAGTCTCTCAGCAGCATCCCTGATACGAGCTCCCTACATTTCTCTAGAGAGCATCACACTCTTTTTATTCTAGAGCATTTGGTTTACCCTTTCTATGAACTTTCCCTGTTTGCACTAAAAAGGAAAAAACTACAACATAGAAAAGAGATATTGGTAAGAAGCTAGATAACAAGTATAGTTTTGATGCAACTGCAATCTGTGATTCCAAATGGAAACTATTGAAGCTGATGAAATCTTGAAAATTTCCAATCTCTCTCTACTCATATGGGACTCTTCCATCTGCTTTCATCAAGGGAATGAAGTTTTTTTAAATTTCTTAAAGCCAGGTTTTAGAAAAGGTTATAATTTGTGAGGTTTGTCATACATACATACATATATATATATATATATATATATATAAATATGTTTATATATATACACACACACACACACACTTAGATGACATAGGTGTGCTGGAACTCTGTCTATAAACACCACTACTTTCATTTAAAATTTAAATATCGGTATATGCAATACAAAATATGCATAGATGTAGTGTAGCCAAATTCCCACAACATTTGAAATTAATTAGGTCTAGAATTAATACAGACAGATGCACTCCTGAGAAACTCAAGATTCCATACATAGTATTTTTGCAAAAGAGGTATCCAGTTCGAGGTTTTAATGCATGCCTTTCTTTCACTACAAGGCAAAGCAAGGTGAGCAAATCCCTTATCCTTCTTATGCTATTGCACACTACAGTGGTTTGAATCACATTTTATAAACCACACCTAATTTGTTTTAAGGTTCTAAGATACCATATGTGCTGCATTCACTTGACAGATGGATATTGATATTTGTTCTCATCTGCATGAACACTAGCTGAAGCATAGGAAAAACTGTTAATGATATTAAAGCTGTGCTTATTAAGATCATATTCAAGTCTCTGGTGAAACCCAATATCATGTTTCACAGATTCCACTTCTAAATTTTTTATTGTGGTGTTGATATACCATTTGTTGATAGTGTGCAGCTACAATAAAATGTAATAGGGTAGAATACTATGGAAGTATATCCAGATAATTTTTCCTCAAATAAGTTAGTTCTAAAGAATAGTTAGGATACTAACATACAAAGTGACATATACAGGAAAGGTAAAATGTAAGTATCTATACAAATTTAGAATTATTGGGAGTTTAATCTAGTTCCTGGTGTTAAGGAAGTTGTTATGCTCAGAACTTCAAATGAAGGAGTGTCTTTCAGGGCATATATGAGAACAAACCTCAGACACAGAGGTGTCTTCCCCACAGGGAAGGCTTGCAACAAAGAGGAGCTTCCAAAATAGGTGAAATTCTGCCCCAGATTGCCTAAAGTCTTTTTCTAGTAAGGGAGACAACTTTAATGCTGTATTACACTCTGTTTAAATCTCAATATCTGAGAAAGTATGTTATACTGGTTAATGTAGTAGGGGATTCACATCCTTTTCCATAACCAAGCAATGTAGGATATTGATGGGCAATTCAGGAAAAATTCTAAGTATCACCTGCAGATAAATCAGATGCTTCCTTCTATCATCTTTATTTCCTTTCACTAGAAGTTAACTCAGTTTTTTAGAGCAGGGTGCTATTAACACCAGGGCTGTGAGTTCAATCCCTGTATGTGCCATTTATTTTAGAGTTGGACTTGAAGATCCTTGTGGTCCCTTTCAACTCAAAATATTCTGTGATCTGTGATCTCTTCAGCAAAGTAGGTGGCATAACCACACAGTACAAAAGCCTAGCATATTCTTAATGAATAGTTTAGGGTGAAGTGCTTTAGCTTAGTTAAGTGCAACTGAAATATGGACACTCTTTTCCTTGTGATGACTGCTGGAGACAAGGTCCTATATAGTCAAGAACAAAGTAGTCCCAATAAGTAGTAATTTTCTTTCATATGCTGCAGCGAGAGTCATCAGACCTCAGCTGTAAATGCTGTCAAACAAGGTATTCTGTTCACAGTTTCAAATGAAGATAATGAAAGCTTTTTAGCATTTATTCTTATTTTTTAAATAACCCCAAGATCTCTCAGAATTACTGGTGTAGTGCAATATTTTATTTCATTTAGCCATACCTTTTTGGCAGTTAATAGTAATTAATAAATCAGCCACTGAGAAACTGATGACATCCTTATTATCAAATTTGCACAAAAATTATCAGGGACACAAGATCTCAGTTTATGCATGTATTTTATTGGAGAATTTATACTACAGATGCAATATGCATTATAAATTATGGAAAAAAATCTCATACTAACAGCAAATTTCTTTTGTGTTGCTTCCAGTACTTACACCAGAGTTTGATTAGATCTAGTGGAGACAGTCTTTTATGACACATGATGCATATACACATTGAAACAGTGGCTTAACTGCACATAGAGGCAGAAAAAAGAAAGAAAGAAAAAAAAAGAACAAAAATTTCTGATACAGAAAATACACTTTGTTATTGAGAGATGAAAAAACTTTAAAAAAACTGAAAACTCTAGCAAAGCCTCTACTCATGTTCAGGTCAAACTATTCAGATAATTACATAACATTGCTGGGTTTAATTCCTGTACTTGTTGTCCCTCTTCTCATGCATATTCACTGTGCCATTCTCCTATTTCCCACAGGAATTCTTTACTGGATAGATCACTTAGTCTTTCTGAAACACAAATTAATTTATGCAAAAGCATCATTCTAGGAAGACCTGGTAATTTTTCCAAGTGTGTTCAAAACTGAACTTTCAACTTCATATCTTATCAGGCTAGGAAATTTACAGGAACTTATCTCCCATGGTTCATCTGCTTATCTATGAAACAAATTATTCTAAAGCCTCCAAAACCACCATAGCTGAAGTCTTTGCAAATATTAATGTACAAGACTGCACAACGTCAGTCTGTGGAAGTGTAGGTTTCAAACTGAGATATTGAGTTCACCATCCAGGAGCCATATGAAAGTATGAGTTTCTAACCTGGCCTTTTATCTCAACAAACCACAAATCCTTTTTATCCATAAATGTTTCCGTGATTTGTGATTTTAAGTTGAGGAGGAAAAGGTAGTGAGTTACACAGATGTTAGTTTAATGAATTTCTACTCGTAGAGATTTACATCTCTATATTATATAAATGTTAATAAACATATTTTTAATTCAACACCTAAAGGTTTTTCTGTTCATTTTCAGAATGTAACCCCAAATTCTCTGCTAGCCTTCTGTGCCTTCTCACTACTGTAGCCTCTAGTGTATCTTACTACTTTTCTTTGCACTATATCCACGGGATATGAGAGACATTTTAATCATGGACAAAATAATTCACATATAGAACAGAAATCAGGTGGGAAAATGAGCCTAGGTAGATAGATTCTAGTGTGAGGTAGATACTTTCTAAAGTAGAATTCTGCATAGCCACATTTTCAATTTCATCACTTGGTTAACTATTGACTAATCACTGGAACATTTTTTAACCAAATAACTGGATGCAACATAAAATTGCACTTCGACCAACAAAAATGTGGGATATAGATTTCATTAGTGACAACACTGACATTGTTCAGCATAAGTGAACTTCAGAGACAGATAAAGACATGTAATCATACACTTTAGCATAAATTACATATGTGACATATTCTGAGATAACTATACTTAACAGTCAAGAATTATCTGAGTTTATTTAATAGAAACAGGAATGTGAAAAAAGAAATCAATTTCGTCCTTGGTTGCTCTGTATACCTAAAGTGTAAAAACTGTAAATCTGAATAATTTTTTTAATTCCAGGATATTTCCAAAGGTAAATCCCTTGGTTGTTATTATTGATTTCCAGCATCCCCTTTTTTAATTTAAATGTAAATCTTTTCAACTTTACCCTTTGTATGAATCAATAACAGTTTACCTTGCAGTATTATGCTAGCACAAATGTTTAATACATGGATTATGTCCTTTGAGTTGCACCTTGCTATAATAAAAATAGGTTTGGAATAGCTGAGGATCAGGTTGTATGGATAGAGCTAGTACTCTGGCACAGTAGTTTGTATTTATTTATAAAATGAGAAATAATGATAAAGCAAAACCTCTTCCAATAACTGTTAATTTAAATTGATATATCTGCAGATATAAAGATATAGAAACCAGAAATTCTGATTAGCTAACATAAGCAGAAATGCAGTTCTCTGTTCCATTCTTATATGCATAAATTTAAAATTAAAAATTAATTTCACTAAGAATTCAAAAGACTCACTAGCAAAGGGAATGGTAAGGTCAAATGCATTTTATCATGTCTTTTTGATAACTGTCCAAAAGTTCAAAATGTTTTCCAGTGTTTGATGACACTTTTGGGATTTCTTCCTGGTTCTAAAATTCTCCAGAAAACTTCAAACAATTATGAATACTTAAGCTTTGCTCTTGTTTAGGAAAATGTGCATTCATAGTTTGCAAAGACAAAACAAATAGTGACATTTTAAAAAACAAGTAACAAAATAACTAACAGATCTAGAGATGAATATTTTTCCACAAACCACTTTCTCTGTATAAAAAATATGAATCTTTGAAAACCTATGCATCTCCTCCGTGATGAATCCCAAAAACACACTAGTGCTGATTCAGTTCTGGGCTCCACAGTGCAAGAGAGACACAGAGCTTCTGGAGCAGATCCAGTGGAGGGCTACTAAGCTGATCAAAGGTCTGGAGAATCTCTCTTATAAGGAAAGACTGCAAGGCTGGGCCTGCTCATCATCCAGCAGAGGTGACTGAGAGGGGGCCTCATCGGTTCATTTAAATATCAAAAGGCAAGTGTCAAGAGGATGGAGCCAGGCCAACAGAATACAGCAGAGTGAAACCGATGCACAGGAAGTTCCACCTGAATCTGAGGAAGAACTTTACTGTGTGAGTGACTGAGCCCTGCAACAGGCTGCCCTGAGAGTTTGTGGAATCTTGCTCACCAGAGATGTCCAAGAAGCATCTCGATGCAATCCTGTGCCATGTGCTAGGGTGATCCTGTTTGAGCAAGGAAGTTGGACCAGGTGACCCACTGTGGTCCCTTCCAACCTGGCCCATTCTGTGATTCTCACCAGTACAAAGTCAAAATTGTAACTGGACAGTTAATGTGGCTGCATGAGGTGTCACAGTGCTCTTTACTAGAGCAATTTTTTATTTTCCATTGTTTGATAACACTTAGAAAGATTTAATTTCTTATTAATAATCTTGAGTTTTCATTTATTTATTTGATTTTTTTTCTTTTTACATGAAACTGGAGATATCAGTATGTTAATTTCAGGATTCTAATCTGGAATATCCTCTTTCTCCCACAAAGTTTGCTGAATTTCCCAAGTCTTCTGTAATGCAAAAACACGGGCTGCTTAAAAATAACTCCTGTTGAAAAACGGCAGTTTTCCTTAACATCTGGGATGTGTTTGCTTTAATAAATGTAATGTGAGCAAAATACCATTTTTAAAAGTAGTTAACTAACATTTTTATTATAGCTTGAAGGAGAGAAAATACATACAGGTTTACCATAGACTTAATTTGAAGTTCCTCTTGCTTCCAATGTGCTAGTAGGGCTGTCACCACGTATAGTGTGGCAATGTTTTTGTTTTACTTGAGACTCGTTTCATAGGAGGATAAAAATGATCAGAACAAACATCTGTGAACAATCTAGGCCAAAGTACTGTGGACCAAACTTTTCCAAACATTGTTATTACTGCTATGAGAAAATACCAAATAGGATTGGAAAAACTCAAGCAAGTAAAACCCACCAAATAAAAAACAAAACCCAAATCAACAAGTAGAAAAGAAAGCAAAGCATAAGACGGGTGATATTCTTTTTAAACTCTGTGGATACTTTTATAATTTCATATTTAACCCAATGTTACTGATGTGTTAGAATCCTAAGGTACCACTGAGGTCAAGCACAAGATTCTGCAGGAACAGTATTATGGCTCACATGTATAATATCTTCATTAGCTCACCTGTCCTGGAAAACAAGAAAGCTTAGATAATAACATACATAACAAATCCTGTTCCCCTTTTTGCTGGCTTGGACCAGGACAGAATTAACTCAGCTTTGGAAGGCTTTTGCCAGTAAAAGAAGGAACCATATAGATTTCTCAGGCAAAGCTGACATTGTGCAGGACAACGTAAAGATTTTAAACATATTATAATGTCATCCTGTAAAAAAGAATAGCAAAGAATTCTTCTGTTTATTATCTGGAGTATTCCTTACCTTTTTGACCTCAACTGTATCATAATCAGAAGAGGAAAAATCTATGAGAATTGAAAAATATCTTTTTTATATTACTTCTGTTATTTTCTCCTAATTCTTAAATTTAAATTATATTTCAGCAATAGTAAAATTTTCTGGAACATGCAGAATCCACTAGTGGTTCAGTTCTGAGAGATTTTTAAACTGTGATTGTAATGTCTGAATCACACAGAATCACAGAATATTCTGAGTTTGAAGGATTATCAAGTCCAATGGCCAGCCCTGCATGGGACAATCCAAGAGTCACGGCCTGCACCTGAGAACATTCTTGAAATGTTTCCTGAGCTCTGTCAGGTGGGTGCTGTGACCACTGCCCTGGGCAGCCTCTTCCAATGCCCAACCACCCTCTGGGTGAAGAACCTTTCCCTGATATCCAACCTAAACCTCCCCCAACAGTTTCGTGTCATTTCCTTGAGTCCTGTCCCTGGTCACGAGAATAAAGAGACCAGTACTTTATATTAATAAACTGCAGTCTTTCTCAATTTTATCAAGAGAAATTAAAAAGTTAGGACCTTCAGAAAGAATATTATGAAATAAAACATAATAATAATATGGAAAAGAAAGTATAGGTCCTTAAACCTTTGTTGGAGTAGATGACAATGTTTTACAGCTGCTTGAATTAAGACAGATATGTTTTTCATGGTCTATTGCAGAGATAGAGGAAGAATATAACCCTTTTTTAATAACAGATGTGAAAGCACTGTACACTATCAATATCCAGTCTTAAATCTGAAGTACTGACAGTGGAAACACTGCAGGCATGTAATGTAAGTACCTTATTTACCACACAGAATATGAGCAAAGGCACTGTTAAATTGATCGAGTTACAGGAAATAAAACTCCAAAAGTAAAAAGATCAGCAAACCAGAAAAATGAAACTGAAATAGGAACACTATATAAAAAGGTAGGGGCTAATAAAACAAGAAATTCCTCATGTAACTTTCACTAAGCTTTACAATAGCTAGAGGTTTTCTATTTTTCTTTTATGAAAGGTAATGATTTACAATTTGTGAAATTAAATGTTTTTTAAAAGTAGAATGTCCATCATATGAAGAGAGACCACAATAAGCCTGTGCAAAATTTTATAAGAAAAATACATTTTTGTCACTGCCTCCTATTTTAATGGTGTATAGAGGTTGTTAACAATATACAAGTGTTTCATATCTCCAGAACATAATAAGTGAAATGAAAGGAACACATGGTAAGTGTGAGTATAGGTAAAAAATTTGCTGATTTGCCACAGTGTTTGCTGGATGGGTTGGGATGTATGCTGCCTTGAATATTTCATGCAATTTACTGAAATCATTAATGTCTATAACAACATGCAAGAAGGTAAAACACTTAATTCTATGACCTGTTCTTTAACTTATAAATACAAGCAGGGTACAATATATCTGAAAAGACAGCAGGTCTAGGGCACATCTAAGAGGTTTAATAATTTCTTATGTATCTCATAGAATTATACGGATTTAGAAAAAAAATTAGAAACAAACCCAATTTCAAACTTCCTGTAGGAACAATAAGATCATAAGATCACCAATATTCAGTAGAAGAATATTACCCACATCCATCTTTCCAAATGTGAAATGTTCAAGTATTCCTAAAGAAACCAAAATTGAAATAAGTGCAGAACATGTGACCAATTTATACAACAGTATTTTTTATCACTGGAAGCAATTAATAAAAAATTACTAATGTCAAGGAAAGGATTGGGGACAAACATTGAAAATTGCTATCTGGAAGTTTCTACCTGCCTGAGGTTTTAATGGTGCTTAGGCTACATCTTTGTCCCACTTTTGACTGTCCAGTCTCTTTGAAGCTGGACTGGCATTTCTACACCTGCCCACTTGCCCTGGTTTAGGTAATTAAGTACCTGGTCTTCACAGTTTTGCTTTCTCATAAAGTGAAAGCTGAGCATCTATTCATTTCTCCTCTTGGTGTTCAAGAGAAAGTGATGCTGCTGTTGCATTCTCTCATCTTCATTTGGTTCCAACACAAAGCAAAGAAAATTTTAAAACACAGGAAATGCAAAATCTGAGTTGATAAAATATGCTGAAGACCTAATATCCTCACAGTTTGGAGAATGCCTATACAGATCTCTTTATTCAAAAGTAGGTTTTGGTCTATGGACAAAAACTGAGATCTGAACACTTATATTATTTGAGGAAAGATATAGAATGTCCTTACAATGGTAAATGCCTCTTGTGTTCACATATTTTCAAAATTATTTTTCTATAAGAATGTATTAAGTCAAATCACAGTAGAATTATAAATTTTTTTAATGCCACAAGACCTCCCTATAGTTAATGTAGATTGTTTTACTACAGAAACTTGTTAAGCTTTCCTTAGATTAATTTTGCATTCTAGCAGTCTTCAGTAACAAATAAATAATTTTTTTTTTAATCACAGCAAGAATAAGTGGTTTCAAGACAAACATTAAGCAGCTGGTGAACTCTGGTATTATTCACTATTACATGACATATCTAATCATTAAAACATCAAATACTACAGAATTATTCTTTTACTACTTGTTATTCTCCAAAGGGATATTACTTTTTTATTTGTGTTTTCATTACATGAATTCAGTGTAGACTCTGCCTCAAATAATTATTTAAAACTTTCCCCAGCAAGCACCTTCTTTAACTGTGGATAAATAAATTAAGAGCCAGTCTTCCAGTAGCCCGACACTGTCAGAAGAAAGTCGAAGAATCATTTCCCTCAAAACATAAATTAATGTAGACAACCAGCATGCTTTTTGTGGCTACAGGATTTGGAAAAAGGAAAACGGCTTAGGCATGAGAGAAAACATAAACTGAGATACCTATAGCGTAGTATATATATAGAAGTGAAAAACAACAAATTCTGCCAAATTTTAGAAACAATGCAATTGGAATAAAAGGGTTAAACATTCTCATGTAACTGGGCACAAAGCCAGGGCAATGTTGTGATACAATAGAATTATAAATTAGGTGTTTGTTCTAAACTTATTCTAGCATAGAAAAGGGCACATTCTGAACACCAAGTACTTACAAACTACTAACTAACTGCTGACTAAGATGGTTGGTAAGCGTGTCAGGAAAAAATACAACTGGTAAGTTATATTTTCAGTTTATGTCAGATGTCCTTGATAAAAGCACATGAATCCTCTCAAGTGAGGGGCTCACTTCCCACACACACACAGAGAAAGAGAGAGAAAAGAGCAAAACAAAGTCTCTTCATTCAAGGCAAGAAGCTGTCTCCAAAGGATAGTTACAAGAATGCAGACAAGCATGAGAAGGAACCATAAATTAGCAGGTGGAAAGAATGGCACATAAAAGGGCTATTAAATGATTTTGTGATAGCTAACTTCTCAATAGAGTTGAGTGAAACCAAAAGCCCTGTGAAAGCGTTCATGCATGGAGAAGATGTATATTTGAGAGAGTTTTTGGATGGGGGTGAGAGGTGAAGGGGGGCATTAATTAGAGACTGTTGCCAGGCAAAGTATATGAGGTAAATTCCCCTCTGATATGGTGTTTCAATGTACAGACAAAAAGTCCACTCACCTCAAAGGCAATGCTATAGCCCCTGCATTACTGTATAAACATGAATTAGTTATGCCACTGAAGTTGCTCTATATCTGGCAGGTTTTAATAGGAGGAAAAGAAATCATTACAGAAGCAAGGAGAAAGAAGGTGAAAAAAAGATGGAAATACATTAAGATGCCAGAATGTAAATAGTTTCCTCTCTCCTGAGTATCTTACACATATATCTAAAGTAAATGGAGTTGCTTAGTGAAGCCAGTGATCTTATCTCTTGTTTTCAGCAGTCCAATGCAGCCCCAGAGGCACACAAAAAATTAGTGCTCATTGCTGTTATCTTTTCCTACCTAAAGAAAATGCAGCATTGATGAATAAGAAGAAAAATGTTGTGCCTGTCTGATAAGACAGCATCCCTTCCAGCAGTCTGTGTCTGTAAAGTGCAAATGAACATATTGGAAAAGAAAGAATTGAAAGTCTTAGTTTTGGGGTAAATTCTTTGAAATTCTGAATATAAGGAATTTAAGGTAGATCCGCAAAAGCCTAAAGCTACAATCCTTTGGAAAATCATATCTAGGGCATCCAAAAGACGAAGTGTCCTAAATCAGCAGTACATTCTGAAAATTTTTACTGTCTTCATCCAGTATTCACAAAGAAAAGTTAAAGACAAAGACACACTGGGCCAGCTATTGGTTTGAAATAAGCATTTGTGTTTACTGAGAGGAGCTATATGATCTACCCCTTCAAACTGAACCTCTGCCTTTAGATGTAAAGGATTAGAGAGTAGTAGCTAGAATGATTTGAAAAGATGTAGCTGCATGTATTGACATGCTGTGACTCATTATAGCCAATCACATTACTTTTATTTTTATTTCCTGTAAATGTGAGCTTTCATGGAGTTCAAAAGAAAATACAATCTGAAGAAAAATTTTTGAAAGCACGTGGAAAAAAAAAGAGGAGTCCTTCTGAAGAAAAGGAGACACCTTTATTTTTCTGCTATTTACTTTGTCTGTATTCACACTTATTCATCAATGAACATTTTGCTGAAATCCCTAAACTGGTGAGACATGAAGAAATGTTGTCTTATGAACCATCTAATTTTAGGTAACCATGTAAATATATTGTCTTCTTAGCTACAAATAAAGTTGACATCATTTACAATAATGGTCTAAATTAATACGAATGTTGAATTGTAAAGATACTCTCAAAACTCACAAAAGATACAACAACAACTTGATTTTCTGAAGCACTGAAGGGAGCAGAAACACTTGTTTAAATTCTCCGTGCTATTTACTTTAGATGAAGGTGGCGCAGTAGGTGACTTTGATGTCATTGTGGTTTGTGATGAGTTAGTGAAATGAATTCAGTGACCCATAAGGTCATGCTGAACTCTCAAAGCACAACCAAAATGATTATTACACTGCACATTCTATACTGGTATGTTAGAATAAAAAAACCACTAAAATTTTGTAACCTGCATATTTATCTGCAGAAAATCAATATGATAAAATTATGTTTAGCTCTACAGAAAGGTTTTTTAAGTTCAGTTTTTGAAATTTCTTTATCAATTAATAATGAAAATAATATTTGTGTGTCAGTTTAAACATGCACTGAAATACCATTACCTCTAATGGAAGATGATGAGAGAGAGCTTTTGGTATGTATGTATGTATATATATATTATCATATACACTAAACTCTGTGTGGATATAATATAGGAATACAAGATTGCCATGATTTGGATTCTAGCCTAGCTGTCGTTTAAGCCTTTTGCTTGGCACTGTAACTCAGTTATTCTTATTTACTTTATTTACACATTATGTATTTATTTATTTATAGGCATTTTGCAGCATTAAGCACTCGAGTATTGCATTGTTCAACACTGACTCATTGCTTTGCTGTCATAGCACAGCATGCTATGGACATTAAAATTGTTCCTAAAGTGCCTTAACTGTTGGTTCAAGAACAGAAGTAAACAATTAGATTAGATCATCCCATATACAGGAAATTTGTCATGATCTATTACTATGAAGACAGGAAATGATACTGTACCTGAGTCTGTACAGAAAATTTAAATATAAAATTAAGAATCTTATAACTGATACAAGATTCTTTGTCTTCAACTTGATCAGCTTTAACCACACTGGATCTGGAACATTATGCTGCATTAAAATACACATTTTTCTCCTGCTGGCTACTATTGAAATGACTACTTGACAAGATAATCCTACAATAATAAAAAAAACCACAAATAACAATCATCTTTTTGTTTCAAGTCTTTACTCCAGAATATGTTAGTGAGATGGACACAAAATTTTTCATAAGTCAGTTAGATATTTCATCTTACTGTATGCGTTTCTGCAAATATACTGCGTTTAACAGCAGGTCAAATAAAGCAAAAATATAGAGCTGTATATTTATTTCCCTTTGGTCTTTAGGGATTAGCAGTTTTAGGTACTCTCCAGAATTTCTCTTGACGTTTTATCTCATCCACAAAGAATGACACAGATATTTCCTATTTCCCTTCTGAATTGCAGAACTTGAGATATAAGGAACAGTGTTACAGAGACTCATAATTTTGAACTTACCTATAATGCCTTTAGCTATTCTAATTATAATTTCTCACAAATTATAAGCTGCAAATTTATGTTCCTTTAATTTTATTTTTGGTTTTGTCAAACTTGGCTTACAGTCACATGTGTTCCAGTAGTGACTGTGCTTTAGGCTGCCTTCATTTGTGAATGTCTCATTACCAGCCAAGACCCAGCTTCATCTTTTAGGACAGACCAGTCAGCTCTCTGGAGCCCTCAAGGCTTCTCAAAGCTGTGGGAAAGCCAGATATTGGAATGACCAAGCAACAGATTCTTCTGTTTGAGAGTAGTCACCAAGTACTCAATGTCTGGAAATAAAAAGAAACTGTGGGTAACCTGCTTTAACATCTCCTCAGAAAATCTGGTTCTTGCCACCAAGGTAGAAAGAATTATAGATCAGGTGCAATGTAAGCTCTGATCTATGTCTGCTCGTGAAGTGACATGCACTGAACCATCAACAGGAAAAAGGCCAGAACCACACAACTGCATGCCATATTCAGAGAAGCATGTTTACATGTTTATATGTTTAAACTGTTTTTTAACCTATCTGCGTTCAATATTTTCTAACAGTATGTCTTTAACCTGTGTATAATATTATGCCGATCCTTTATTATATCTACTTTTTATACAGCTACATTTAGTCACAAAAGGGTTGGCTACATCTAGCACTGTGAATGTAGATAGTAACAATGTTAATGAAGAAGCAGAGATAACTAAATTCTTTGTTCCCCCCAAAAGCATATGAGGAGAAAGTCATCAGATTATGTCAGACCCAAGGGACATTACATGTCAATAGAACAGTCATTTCACAGAAAGCTGGTTGAAGCTCTGGGAACCTTCAGTTAAAAGGTTGTCCTCTCTAATAATGGGTGGTGACATCAGTCCCAGGATGGCTGCCACAAATCTGAAAGAAGTTCTTTCAGTGTGCACAGATTAAAGTTAAAGAGAAAAGCCAGCTTTCAAATCAAGTCCTTAGAGTTCTTTCACTGAAACCTCACAGCCAAAAATTCAATGCCAAAAATTAGAACCTCTAGCATGACGCTCAAGCATTCACATTTTTGGTGTTATCCAGAATGTTTCTACAATTATAAAAGCTATTTTTCCTTCATGATTCTATAGCAAAGTCTTACCTTTTTTTCCTTCTTGTTCCTTTGTAAAGCTCTGAAAATAAGGACTCAGAGCAATTGGCTTCCAGATAGAATAACTTGCTCTGCAAATATAATGGTACAGTATCACATCAATGCTTGTTTGCAGCTCCCGGAGGGGATACTCACATTATTTTCAAAGAAAAATAAACCAAAACATGTTTATGTTCTATGTTGCTACCTCAACTTTTTTCATCAATAAAAGGCACTTCTAGAATAGCATCCCAATTTGTAATCATTGTGGTGTTAATAGGGTCAAATAAGGAGCCGAAGTATTCAAGTGGCTAAATGGAATACAAACCTGTTTTACTATGTAAGAACCATCTAGTATTCTATCATACACTGATTTTTTAAGTCTGTTCAGAAAACCTCTGATAAAATTTTTCGAGATATTTTGGTGATCTACACAGAACTATGTCATCTGAAGTGATTTATACAGCTAGAGACAGATTTATAAGGGTATCTTTATCAGCTTTTATTTATAACCTTGTTTAGACAGATGGGGGGCAGGTTGAGGCCCTCAGTTCTGGCTCCGTGCATGTGAGTGCTTTGTGTGTCTTGTCTGTCTCTATCAACCTGTATGGATGGTCATGGATAATTGTGTGTGTGTGAGCATGTGTGCTCTCTGTGTGCATGTACCTACTGGGAATACATGCTCAATTTCACTGCTGATGGCACCTGGAACAGTTTCACCTGCATCAGTTTCACCTCACTCAGCCTATCAGGGCTGACACGGTATATTTTTCCCTGGCAGGGACTAGCCTAGAGAATACATAAGAAAATCCATGGGTGATACATTAATGAGAACAGCATTTTAGATTCTGGAGAGTGTGAGTATAAGGACTAAATTATACACTGCAGATTTAGTTTATTTGCCTTCACAGAAATATTTGAAACTGTGTCCCCCATTCAGCAGCTCTTCTGTTTGCCATTAATATAGAGAATATAGATCTCCAACTGCAAGGCAGAAGATTGACAATTTTTCTTTAAACCATACATAGACTTTTGGATCACGATTAGGGAGAGAGGGAACAGGCTCAAAATCAAGAGCATTTCACTGAAATTTGCTGAAACATCCTGAAAAAGGGTGAACAGCCAGAACACAAATGCTGAGGGAAGTCTTTGATCATAAAACCTATCTGGTGCCAGACAATTATTTTTGTAATATTTAACCATGAAGAAACAAAGCATTAAGAGCAACACAGCACCCAACAATCCTCCCCAAGGGGAGGATTCAAGAGTAACTTTTGTTTTCTCCTCAGGTAACACACCTCATAGAAGCCCAATGCATGATAACTAGAAAAGAGCTCTCCTGACACCACTTTACTACCTTCTGAGTGCTTCAGCCTGTACAGCCTTGGAAACCTTGTGCTTTCTTTTTACTTTGAATCTTCTTCCAGGGAGCCCTTACTGACCATGGACTGTGACTACCTTAAATTTAAGGTCCTTGAACCAGAGCAAAAAGCTCACATACTTTGCCAAAAGTGCTCACAGATGCATAACTACCTGTGGGAGGAGAATGAGGAACCGAGAATTTCAAGGTTGCAAGTACTTTAAGCCCAGGCAAGGGGAGCACTAACCTTCTTAGCTGAAATTTGTCTACCAGACTGCCTTTCTTCTATGGCAGCTTTGTGCTCACAGCTATGTGAGGCTGTCTGGAGATCCATTAGCATATCCTGTCTTGTTTTTATAAAAAGGGTCTGGAAACAAGTTTGAATGATATAGATCTTGCTACTCTCATCATGAGCTGCTCTTGTTCTTCAAAATAACACAGAAAATGTTGGAAGGAAAGATATTTTCAATATTCATAGAAGAAAGCACAAACAGAAGAGTCCTAATGCAAACAAGAACATAAGAAGCTCTCTCTTCCCAGACAAGGACTTCTCTGTGATACCACTAACCTAAATGGGCTGAAGAAAAGATTGTTAAGCACAAAGAATGACAGTGTGTTAGTTCAATAACTTGGTTTGATGGCAGAACGTGATCCCTATATTTCAAAGTGATTGGAAAAATCACAGATTCAGAATAGAGGTTCTATCAAAAGGTGTCATAGAAACATAAGCTTTCATAATTGCAGACATGATCTTGAAAAAATTTAAACCACTTTTTAGAAGTTGTGGTCAACTGCACAAAAAACTTCATCAAAAATAGCAATCATAGTTGATTTCTGTGGTAGGTGGATAGTGATGCAGAACTTTATACCAAGTTCATGAAAATTCTGCTATAAGACAGAGGTGTGACATACAAAAATTAAAAGCTAGGGCTAAGATAGGGCTAAGGCAAACTTAATACAGGAAAACATATAGTAGTTTAATATACACATTATGATGTAGAAATTTTAGAGGTAATACATTTTCTAATGGCCTCTAAATCATAAAATCCAAAACTTTTTTATTCTAAGATACAAAGGCTATAAGTAGGAAGTCAAAAAGCACCAGGATCTTATCTCCAAAAAGTTAAATTTTTTGTTCAAGGAAACTTGTTTCATTTTCAGAGAATTATCCTGCAAAGAGGACAATAAACATTTGTTACAACAGTGAAATGGTCCCTTTAACTGATGCCATGGCAGTTCGATTGAAAAAGTTTAACTTTTTGAATGATTTTATGTAACAATTATTCCAGGGTAATTTTCATCAATAAAGTCCAATCTTTTATGAAAATACTGCTTCACTAATTTATCAATCAGATGAAAGCTTGCACTTCAACTGTGAAAGAAAACCAACATATGATGCTGAAAGTTTAAGACAGGTAAAATATTATGGCTTAAAAAAGGTTAATAATGTAAATAAGGGCAGGTCATAAAACCAATTCAAGACATTTGAATTCAATAAAGTAATGCATTCAATAAATCTATTACAAAATCATTGATTTTTCAATGCCCACTATTCAATCCAGATCTTGTAAGAAAGACTGTGATTTGATAGAAAATACTGATAAATATCTGTTGTCCCACCAGGTACAAATTAAATATGTGCCCATGACATGTTTTTGTCTATAGTTCCAATTTCAGCTACAATCAACTGATTATTGAACTTCAACTGCATCAGGCTTTCATATTACAGGAAGAGCACTGAACTCCATTCAGAAAAATCTCTGCTTATTCATCCAAACTGAATGTTAGTTCTTTTTTTTAGGTGATGAAGTTGATAGAAATTGTTTTAAAGATACTAGCAGCACATGTTGCATGTGAGAGATATTTCCATGCTATCTGCCATATTGAATCATGATTTTGATCCACAGTGAGGTAATCCTGATTCACACAGTATGTAATTTTATTCCTACAAAGTATTGCACGACTCTAGTCAGTACAGATATTGTAGAAGGGCTCACTTTTGACCAAAAAGTATTGAAAATTCATGTTTGGAGCTTGACTGGGAGTTGTAACGCATTTTTTGTGTTTCAGTCATAGTCTTGCTATACCTTGTGGGTGTTAGCTTGTCTTAGTTTTGTAATGCCACTATATTTCAAAGTGAAATCAACAAATTTTCACCCCAGAATTTAGGGGTTTATTTTGTTAGTTCAGCTGCTCTCTGGGGTGGGGGAAGTAGAAATGATGGAAGATTGCAGAAGTCAATGAAACGTTTTTTGAGATTGTAGTCATCTCTCTTTGAAAATTACATTTTGTGTCCTCAAAATACAGATCCCTGGTGGAATCTGCACACATCAATTAGAAATTTCTTCTCATCAATCCAACATAAATCTGCACTGACCTGAATTAAAGGGGCACTTCTCATACCTCTGGGAGAATAGATGACAAATATCATTGCACTCTATTTTTCTAAAAATTAAAATAACTGCATTAAAAATCTACCAAAAAACAAAAAGCCAAACAGAAAACCAACAAAAAACACAGGAGAGAAAACAAGTTTTTTACCCACTTAAATATTTTTGGTCTCTGAAGACCAGATGGAGTAACCAGGAAAAAATCAGTATGTTGTACAAGTGTAGTAACAAGCTATAGAACAGCATTACCTGCAGGTAAAAAAAAGAGAAGAAATAAAAGAGGTGGAACTATTCCAATGCTGAGAGAGTTCCTCTACTATTCTTTCCTTTCTGTGACCCAAAACATGATCTTTCACATTCTGGTGCCAAAAATACATGACAGAAAATACAAACCTATCCAGTACGCATTCCACAGCGATGGGGAATTGCCACAGCCTCAGAGAAGCTGCAGAGCAAAGTGCTGGCTTTCCCACAGGCTATAAAGGTGGCACTGGTCACCTGAGGTGTGGGAAAAATCACCAGTTACAGTCTCTGTGGGGCAATGAAGATTATCAGAACTGTGGATTGGCAAGAAGGAACTGAAACTTTGGTTCTCTTCAGTTTTGGAAATATAAAATGATAAATAAATAATAAAATAAATAGAAGAGTGCATATGATAGAGGTCTGTGGAATCACAAAAAGTCATGGATAAAATGAATAGGAATGATTATTCCCTATTTCCCACAGTGTAAGTACAATGAAATTCCAAACTTAATAAATTATCCTTGTAACATAGTGTTATAGTGCTCAAAGGGGAATGCAATGGGACAGAACCAATTTGGCAAGAAAAAGTTTAAAAATCATGAAGATTTTTTTCCAGATAAATATTTGGATTGCTTTTGTATTAGGAAGCTTTCAAAATTTTCTGTCATCTTTTAGATATTAGATTAAATAGAACATTACCTACATAAAGCCATTTTTCTGTAGCTGTGACAGAAAATTTGTGCAGATATTGACTCTGCTATGGAAGTCTTTGACTTCATATGAAGTGCACACACAAACAGAAGAATACTTACATAATTCAGTCAATTTACCTACATCAAGGAGCACACTGAAGGTATGGCAGATTGAATTTTACATTGAAATTCACAGCGTTCAATCCCCCACAGGATGAGAGTATTTGGTGCTGGTTCTCATCTGTTTATGTTGGTAGAAGTCTGTTTACACAACAGAATTAGGAACAGTGTGAGACTGTTTACATCTAAGGCTGTGTTTTGGAATCATTTCTACTCAAGAGCTGAATAAATAGAAGAGCAATATATTATGAATCTTTGGTATGCAGTTAATGCAGCTGCTTATTTTATAATGAGGAAGGGAAATGCCAGATAAGCTGTATTTAAATTTTTTAACATGGGGAGGTCAATATCTGATTCTGTACTTTCAGAGAGTGATGATCTGATAAAATTTCAGCAGTCTTAGCATAAATTATATTATATGCAATTCACATAAATTACTATTAATATATTTGCTGAGTTACTTGCAATTTGTCAAAAACTATTTCCACTTATACTTTAAACACTGTGCAAAAGAGATATGATAAAAATAGTCATTTAGTCTTTATATGAGTGAGTAAATTTCAATTACCTTTTCTTACTACTGTTGTGTAATAAGAGATGTTGTTGTAAAAAGAATGTTTCCTTTTCAATTTCTCCTTGTTTCCTTAAATAAATAAAACAATTATTTTTCATTCTTCATAGAATAAAGTGAACTCTTTTCACTTGAACATTATTTTAATTAATTTTAATATGTTAAAAATAGGATTTATCTGAAAATAAAGAATTGATCTAAAAGTCCTTTATTTGAATAATAAATTATGCAATGATTTTGCAAGCAGGAAGGAAAATCTACATCTGTAATTGAGTTATGATAGCACATGGGGAACAGAGAAGGAGCTATTAAAATAGTAGATACATAGAGAGGAAGAAGGATATAGGTAAGAAAAGGAATATAAAAGTAGAAAAGAAGAAATTATGCTAGAAATGCTTATAAATATTTTATAGAAAGGAATAAGATATGCTCTTCAGTAATTCCAGAGATGTATTTGAGATGTTACAGGACAGAATTAATCAACCTAGCTTCCATGAATACAGAAGAACTGTGTAATAGCTCTTAGGAAAAGGTTTAATGCTGCTTTTACTGGTTTATATAAAGATGAAAGAATATTAATTTTCTCTAGCTACATGTTCTTACTATTGGACCAGGTCTGACAGTCTAAACAAAAGTGGCTAGAAATGAAATTTTGTTAAACCAGTGCCATTGGCCTCAGCATCTCAGGGCAACTGAGGTCCAGCAAATATGCCAGAGGACACAAAATACACTATTGGAGCATTGGAAACAAAAGTCTCTAGATTTCAGGGTTTTTTTCATTATCTTTTGAACAAGGGCCATGAACATGCTAACGTGTGTTTGTAAGATTACATACAAAATATTGCACTTTTTCCCTACAAGTGTGTCTGTCATGGCTGATGTGACTGTTCTATCTCTGTAACTGTACACATGACTGCTGAATTAAGTAACCAATATCATGCTATGTTGAAAACTACTCTTTTCCTTTTCTGTTCTGTATAATGGAAGTGGAAAGGTGAGATGCACATGATTTCATTCTGGAAAGCACTTCTCTCACTGTGGTTTTATGCTATCTTCTTGCTCTTTTTCCTTGTCCAATATAAACAAGAATATTGGCTGCATTAAATAGAAGATTTTGCAATCTCTTTTGACTAATGTTGAACATAAGGTATTATGCATAAAATCTAATTAGTTTGTTGATTTCATTCACTATCTTTAGAAACATATTTCATTATTATGCTAATAGAAATAGCTCTTGTTTCCACACTGTCCTGATAGACTGTAATATGAAGCCACTAAAAGTTAAATTCCTTCCTAATTTATAGCCTGTTCCATGAAGTGTTGGCTAAAGGCTAAAAAACTTGTGTCATCCAAGTCTCTAAAGTTGTACTACAGAATCTGGTTATTGGTGGCTCTATAGGTTTAAAACTCAGTTCTCTACACTATCATAAAACAGTGTATAATGTAAAAAAAATTGTTTTTATACATTAGATTCTGGAAAATAAATTATGCTTTGAAATAATATATTACAGATGTTTGGTAAATAAAGAATATTTTGTTAAATCTTAACAATTTCTAAGAATTAGTGCAGATGAATCAGCACAATTTGCATAAAATCGTGCTTCATTTAGACTGTATCTTACATCAAAAAGTGACTAAATGGAGAAACACCTGGAAATTATTTGGTGTGATTCCAGGGAAGCAAAATACCATTTGTCTTTCATACACAGAGTAAGTAAAAAAGTGCAGTGAAAAAATGCTATGAGTTTGTGTATGCAGATTTCATGGCCATGCCAAGAGCTAAAGGCACAGTCTCTGATTTTGCCACCTCACTGGTATAAGCCCTTCAGTTATAATCTTTCCACCTAGTAAAACTTGTTTTTCTTCAGCTATCATCAGCAAACCCAGCTGTCATCCATAGCCTTTCTGTTAATGTATGCTGCTTTAACATCTTAGGATGAGTTTTTTTAGGGGTTGAAAATTTGGTTGAAATTTAGCACAAACAACCAGTAAATAAATCTGTATTACTGAGTGAAATAAAAAAACTTACTAACCTAAAGTTCCATTATCTTTCTGATATGGCTGAATTACAAAAAAAAAAAAAAAAAAATACTTTCAGGCATGTTTTAAGTATGATTATTTCGCTCTGTTCAAGAACCAAACAATACAAACTCAGCACACTTAACTGCATTCATCCCAGTCCTGTGATCAACTCATTGTTATGTTTAAGCTGAGCTATTTCATTTCCTGAGGCCTTCTCCCCAGGGATCCTCCTTCCCAAGCCATTTTCTCAGAGCTATGCATGTATTTTGAAAAGAAATCTGCTGGGATAAGAGCTGAGAAGATGAAATACAAGGCAGGGGATCAGAAAGTGTGAGTATGCAGAAGAAAATAAAAGACAGGAGCAAAAGGGGATAAATAAAAGAGTTGGATGAAAGAAAACAAGAAAGCACATGGCTACAGGCTAAAAGAGAAATTTCTTTGCCAACTCAATACCCTGAGGCTGATTACAGGATGCAAATATAATATGTATTGCTTTTGGAACGGAAAAGAGAATATATTAAAATCTGAATAATCTAACACATTATTTATTTTATTCTTCATTACTTAAATTTTCATACCACGTGCAAGTGCAACTTTCACCTCTTACTTTCATCTAAGATGAGTATCATTTTATTTCTTCTGAAATGATAAATGATATTTTTTGAAGTTATAGAAAGGAAATGCACTACAACCAGATGTTCATCGAAACACTTAAACCTCCTAGCTTTGAGAGCCTTGGCAACAATTAATTATATCTCTTATCTTTCAAAATTGATTTATCACATATGAGAAATGCCAAATCTACTGGAAACAGCAATGGAAGTATAATATTATTTCTTTTTCAGAATACAAGCCTAAAGATTTCAGCCAGCATTCTCTGTTCTGTACTCATAATTACACACTGATCTAATCTAAAAACCTGTCATTTATATTTTTGATCATCAATAATAAAAAATTCCTTACCACTTGATAAGGAACGAGTAGTGCTGGAATGATCTTATCCCATGTTTGGCAAAAAGGAGCCTAACAGTGTTTCAGCTCTAGTACGCCTGAGCCCTGATAAACAGCTACCATGTTACACTCATGTAACGCTTGCTGGCCCCTGGAAGGGATTTTTGTTGCTAAGGAAAAGCCGGTTTAGGAGGCTGAGACCATTCCACCAAAGGCAAAACAAGAACAGAGAGAGATCTATACACACTATGCCAAGTCTCCTGTGAAGGAACATTATTTGTAGCACCCTAACTCTAAAAGATTTTTTAAGACTGTTCTCGGGTTTGAACCAGAGGAAATATAATTTTCATTCCAAACTCATTGTAGTTTTTTCTTAATATAGTGTGTATTGATCAATCACATTTAGACCATCTTTGGGGAAATGGTTGGAATGGTTAGGATCATGAAGAATCACAAAATAGCAAAGTATCTTGTGCTAATCTCAAAGTGGATACTGCAGCATAGGCTTGACTAATTTAGTAAAACTACCTTTATTTGAGAAAATTCTTGATTGACAAGTAGGTCATCCTTAGTCCACAAAGAGTCCAGGGAATGTCCTACCTGGACTCCAGCTGCCGCTGCTGAACTGCAAGGGCCTCCAACAAGCTCTGTGCCCAGCTGCCAGTCCCCTATCACCACCTGTGTTGTCCCAGAGAATATCACATGGCACCTGTCTTCAGGCAGCTTTATCATGCCACATTCTGCTTTATCTACCACAGGGAAAAATAGGACATGAAGAACAAACATCTGAAGTAGGATGAAGTGGAAATGTGGCAGAGTGAACTTTGGACTGCACTAAAGACAAAGCTGCTACCAAGAGGGATAGGTCTTCTGATCAGAGGACCTGGATTCTCCTAAAAGCTGCTTTTCTATTTACCACTGATAGGAAATGGAAACAATAGTTTCTTTCCATCAGCCCACTGGATGCAGTGAGCAAAATAAATAAAAAATGACCAAAAAATGGCCTTGCATGGATGATGCTGAGTGGGCAACTCTGCCTCCACCATGAAGGGAGGAGGCGTGATATGCACCCTTTCCCAGGAACTTTCCCAGGTATCTCTCTGCATATGAAAGTGGACAAACTGACCCCTTTGCTGATTGTCTCACCTCAGATAAGTCAGTCTAGCACAGGTACAGTACCTAGAAAGCAATAAACCCCTCAAAGAAAACATTATATCATAGCAATAGAGAACTGTCAGCCTCCGGAAAAGAAGTTCTGTGTTTGGTAAATGCATAACAACAACATTTAGTAAATGTATAACAAATCATTACATATTTTGTTTTTTTCTTGGAAAATCCATTTGTCTCTGGTGTTTAATAAAAAAGACAGAGAGAGCAAACGTATTTCTCTTCTGTGTATTTTTCACCTGTTGTTTAGACTGATACAGAAATTGAAAAATTTCAAAGGATTTCTTGAAATATATATAAGTGACCTGGACTAGAGGAATTGAACATATCCAAGTTAGTACTTTTCCAGGAAGAAATTCTAAACCAATTTTCTGGTTTATATCCACCATTTCGGCAAGACAATTCCTGACAAGAAATTAATTTTTATTTTATTGTTTGCCTAAAAGTAGCATCATAAACTAAATATATAGTAGAACTAACAATTGTTCTTTTAGTTATAGGCTTTCTTTTATAGTCTCTAGAATACAGTCCCAGTCTTGAAGTAAATATGGCATTACAGAGCAAAACTTTCCTGAATGACTCCCTATACTGAATCTTTTTTAAAATTTGTAAACTCCCATTTACATCTAGAAATGTAGTTAATGCCAAATGCAATTTAAAAAACCAAACATTTTGGATGCTTATCAGAAACAAATTGTCATATTTAGAGAGGCTAAAGCTTTTCTAATTTCCCCTTGAGAAATGTTTCCCATTACAACGTGAAATTGCCCACATAATCAGAATTAGCTTTAAATTTTAAATGACTCAGAGATAACAGTCACCTTTTTAACAAGAGGAACCCAAAACTAAGATTTATCCATTATAAATACATACTATATTTTACTGAAACTAAGAGTTCTGCATCAAAGATCAATATATTAAAGCTACATTTACACAGGACAATTGCCATGGTCAGAAAAGTTAAGATGGGATTCTGCAATGAAAAATTTTATTGATGAGGTAATTTCTACATGAGGAATTCCTGAGGTTTGAAGAAAATAATAAAGCAGATAAGTGGATTTGAATATGGAATAGCTATTTACCACCCTTGTAGACTTGGCTTTTTGGAAAAGACTTTTACTCTAAAGAATATGACATGTCAATGACATCTTGATAATCTCTGTCAACAAAATGGAATAAAGACACTAATTTTTATTTAAAAGCCAGAGGGATCCCTTTGTAAAAATAGATTTGATTTTTCAGATTTTGTTACTCAAAGAGATGTCCAAGACAATTTTAGTGTTTTAAGAAAGCCATTAATTCAGCTCAACAGACGTCTAAATATATAGCATATCCTGCAATATTTCAGGGCTGAGGGAGAAGTCAAAATTGTTTTAGTGTCAAAAATCTGGGCCTTAGAATTTCATAATTTTACAGATTTTATTGAATATATTAATTTTTCCTGAATTACACTTTTTTCTTCAAACCTCAGTCTTGATGATATTTCAAATTTAGCGTGTCCAAAGGAGGGTGGCAAAGGGGTTGAATGGTCTAGAAAATATATCTTCTAAGAAGTGGCTGTGATTGTTTAGTCTGGAGAAAAGGAGGCTAAAGGGGGACCTTGTCGCTCTCAGGGGAAAGGAGAAATTACTGGAAGGAAGTTGTAGTCAGGTGGGGGTTGTTCTCTTCTACCATGTCTCAAGTGAAAAGATGAGATTAAATGCCCTTAAATTGCACAAGGGGAAGTTCAGATTAGATATTAGAAAAAAAAAAAATTACCAAAAGAGTGTTTAGGCATTCAAATAAGTTGCCCTGGAGGTGGCAGTCACTTAAACAGAGGTTGAAATGTTTAAGAGGTACCTGGATGTGGCACTTGGGGATATGGCTTAGGGATGGGTGATTTGAGAGGCACTAAGGTGACAAATGGACAAATGACAAGTTGATCTTGAAGGTCTCTCCCAGCCTTGATGATTCTGTGGTTCAAAAAGTCCAGCAACCCAACCCCTAAGGTGCATGAGAATTGACTGAAGACAAAGACAGAAGGTGATTTCTGTACCTTTTGTTCACAAAATTAATCACATTCTCACTCAAAATCTTGTTCTCACTTCATATTACTTGAATGGTGCTTTATCCAAAGCAAAAATTAGCACAATTTCATCTTGGTGACTGTGTGGAGTGAATCCTCACAAAAAGATTTTGAGATTATGTACTGTTATCTATTACTGAAAACAAATGTCTTCCTCACTTGGTTTTGTTTTTGCTCTAAGGCATATAAGTGAAGAATGACATATTTTCTTTTCATAAAGAAAATTTAACACTAAAACAAGTACTGGAGATGTCAAATCAGCATTGCAAATATTGGAACAATAAGATGACTAGTCTGTGAAACTTCATTAAAAATAAAAGGGGATTTTCAACTATCAATTTCCTCTTTAAAATTTTATCACTACTGTCTAAAATTCAATTTGAAGTTTAATTTTATTTTCAAGTTGAGGATAATTTAATCTATCAAGAATGTAACTTTGGGGCACCATAGGTCTCCCTTAGTAACTCTGTGTCTCATTTCTGCTGATTTCTAGCAAAGAGCAAAGGGAAGGAGTAAAGATAAATTACCATTGAAACTCTATCTGATGACAGGTGATATTATAAATGTTATTAAAGATTTATCAGTAGGATGCTGATACTGTCAAAAGTCTTTTTCAGGTGCCAGATAATACACTGAAACATTGGTGCTGTTGTAATCAGGACAGAAATAATTCAATTGCTAGTGAAGCAAAGAAGACTTTAATGCCTCTCAAGTCCATAAATAAACCAGATTATTTTCCTGTTTCAGTGAACACCTGACATACCATCCCACCTTACCAGAAACAGTGACACACATGACCATGATCTACCTCAGGACAAAAAAAAGGTGCCTCAAGTGCATTCAAGCATCTGAGCCCCTGACTCACTCTCCCAGTGGAATAGGGCAGAAAAAGTATGAAAAATCTTGGGTTGAGATAAAGAAGGTTTAATAGGTAAAGCAAAAATCATGCATGCAAACAAAGTTAAACAAGGAATTAATTCACCACTTCCCATGGGCAGGCAGGTATTCAGCCATCCCCTGTAAAGTAGGGCCCCAACATGGGAGTCATAGGCATGAGTTTGTCTGTCTTTCCATACTTATTATTTCCTCAAAGACTTGGGAAAGCAAACACCATCACACTCCAAACTCCCATCCCTTCCTAGTTCTTCCCCCAACTTTCAGTGCTGTTAAACTATATTGTACAGAATATATCTTTCATCAGCTGGGGTCAGCTGTCCCAGGTGTGTTGCCTCCCAACTTCTTTTTCTCTCCCAGCCTCCTTGCTGGTAGGGTAGAGCAAAGAGTAAAAAGATCTTTGTGTAAATTTTTCATAGCAGGAATGAAAACATCACTGAGTTATCAATGCTCTTTTCAGCACAAATACAGAACATGGCCTCACACTACCCACTCTGAAGAAAATTAACCAGTACACAAATGAACTCAACTATAACAAGAGCACTTGCTGAGGATAGTTTCATGATACTTATTGATGATACTTGGGTGATCCTAATGTGTCCCTTCCAACTCAGGATCTTGCATGCCTCTATGACAGCCTTTAGTAAATGTGGCTCCAGAATGCATCAAGTTTTTAAGAACAATGAAATCTCCAAGGAAGATTAGGGCATATAAAACTGAAAGAAGTTGGGTAGGATGGCATCCTAAATTAATAAAGTAAAAGCCAAGGAAAGCCCAAAAATGAATACAAAGGTTCTTAACTAAGAAATTAGTGAGTCATTTAGTTCTATTGAAGAAAGAGATAATATATGAAAACTTTTATAGCAGGAACTTTTATAGTTCCTCAAATGTTTCAGTGCTGCTTACACAGAAACAGATGTGATCATAATAAAACAGATTTTGATCTTTCTCATTAGTTTTGGTTTTCAAAATTCTGATATTTCACCAGAATAAAAATTGATTTATTTTATTGACTTGAGTCTAATCAGTATTCAGGACAGAAATTTTGAGCTGTTCGTTATTCAAGGAAAATAAATATTTTTATTACTTTCACTACTCTTAAAAAAAAAGTTAAGAAATCATAATGAAGAAATCTAGGCATTATAGTCAAAGGAAAACTGGAGCACGGGGTTTTATGTTAGAATCTGGAAAAAAAAATTAAGAAAAAAAAGAAGAAGGAATTTCTTAATTGCTGTTTTCTTAAAGTCTTACATGTCCTTATTAAATCTGGAACCAGTGAAGTAGAATGAAGCAGCTGTTAGGAGTCTGAACAAAAACCAAATAGCCACTTAAGAGTTTGTTGTTTTCTTTTTGTTCTTAGAGATTTATTTTATTTTATCCCATGGCAGTTTATAAAAGAACAAGAGGAAAACATTTGCTTATGAGAATGAAAACAAGCATCAAAATTGAAACAACTGAAATGAAAACGTTGTTATTGTTTCATTTATCTAGGATACATCTTCATGCAGAACGCCAAACATCTGTCAAAGAGTAAGGCAATAGATGTTTGTGAGGTTCAGAGCCAGATTTTCAAATAGGTAGTTCCATGAGCCAATGGAGCTTGATTTTTATAATTTTAGGTGCTCAAGAATTCTCACTTAGTAAAAGCATTAATAACAACTCTCTCACGTATCTGGCTTCATATTTCCATAAAATTTATAGAAAATATTACAGAGACTGTAAAATGTTTTTGCCAAATTAGTGGATGGATTAAAAAATTACTGACTTGAAAGAAGTTCTCTCTCGTGCAGAATTTGATCATGTATGCCTTGTTACCTGTGTTAAAAAACCCTCTGTGTCCCTGAATTAGCATGAAACTACTAAAGTACTACAAATTGCAAAATAATCAGTGAGACAAAACCATTTTGAGGGGGATCCTGGAGATCACACATGTTCAGAAAAGCCCAGTCACAGGCATAAATTTGTCTGTCTTTCCATAGTTATTATGACATGCAGACTAGTTTCCAAGCCCATGGCCCTGAGCCCAGTAGTAGTTCTATTAAAATACTCATATTCGTCAGAGGAAAGTTGGCACTTTGGAAGAATTGCAGCTTGCATGATTTCTTGCATTATTCCTCTGACCTGAGGATATTTTGGATCCTCAGAGCTTGCTGATGGGTAGTGGCTGACATCTATTGTGCTTGTGAGCTGCAGACAAGGGAGTGGCTGCTTGGAAGATCACTGTTCTGTTTAGCTGTTATTTTTTTAATGCAATTAAGAATTCTGTTAAAAATGTAGTTTGCATAGTATTACCAATAATTTTTAACTCATACGCTAACAAATACAGTGATGCTACTCGTGCATATGAATGGCAGAGAAAGTAACAACAGGCAGAAGGTCTTGCAATGCAAAAGAAGACATCTTGCTTAAAATAACCTTCCTAATATGCATCTATACACAGTAAATTACCAAATAAGCACTGGGAGCCTTGAACATTTTTTTTCCTGATTCTAACATGTGTTTTTTATATTTTGGGACAGTAAAAGTTGTATCAAGGAAGAGAAAAGCAATATGCTAGAGTGACAGCAAAGTCAATATTCTAAAAGTATTATGGCTGCAGGAGCAGAGGAGTAGAACTGGGGTTTGCAGCTCTAATTTACAATTTTTTATGTAAATAATGGTCAAATATCTTATTAATACTATCATAGACTGTGGGCTGACTAAGCCTTCATCATAAAAAAAGGGGGCCAGAGGAGATAGCAGGTGCCATCTTGCACTGCAATAATTCCTAACTAACAAATGTAATCAATACTAAATGGACTAAAGGCATTTTATAAACTGATACAAATTTAGAGAAGTTATAACAAATAAGATTAGTAATGAAATGAGAAGCTGAGAAGAGCTTCTTCTTTACAGCACACAATTGTATAAGATGCAAAGCTTATTCACAGAGCAGGAATGAAAAATAACAAATAAAAATTACCAAGGGATTAATCAGGTTTGCCCTTACAGAGAAGGATATTCTTTCTCCAGCAGAGTGGCTAATGTTGGCAGTACTTGCTACAGTAAAGCTGGAAACTTAGGTTTGTTCATTTTGCTTGTGTACCTTTTGGGAATATATGTGCTGTATCTCATCGAATTTTCTTTGCATTGATATAGCACAAAGATACAAAGCATGAAAATGGATCCAAGCAACAACCAGATACAGCATTATATTAATGGGCTTAGCCTGAAGGGGTGACAATACCAGAGATGATATTTATGGAAAACTGACATGGAGAAACTCACTAAATAAGGATATCAAGCTATTTATGTAACATTAATCCACTGGCTTGAGAACATGAAGGTTCCTGGGAGACCACCGTTTGTTCTAATAAGTTTTATTCCAGCTGCTGGGTTAATACAAAGCAGAAAGTTATTAGGAGGAAATATATGCATATGGAAATATCCACTCCTGCCTCAGGTAATTTAAAGCTTATTCACATTCCCTTTATTCTTGTTTATAGAAAAAGGATAATCTACTTTATGAAGCAACCCCAGTGTTTTGAGGGCTGCTGCTCTTCCCATTATCTAAAGGACAAACTAAGACATGAGGTGTATAAGACGACACTTAATACTCCCCTAAATGGATCCAAGCTGCTATCAGTGACTTACAGATCATGGCAGGAAGCATGATTTACTCCAGATTGTGATGCTTCAGTGTAAAACTGTCATCTTACAGATCTCTCTTTGCATTGATTTTAGATTTTTACATCAGAATTTCCTTGTTGCAAACTGAAATGTGTTAATCAGGAATGCACTTCCATACTTCTTAACTATATGAACAAGACTGCAAAGAATTAAAATCAAAGTCTTATTGCATTCTACATACTGGAGAAATCAACTGTTTAGTCACAGAAAGGCAGTGGTAGCTTTCAAATTATAAATGATACACAGGATTTGGAATATTTTGATTGTTTTAATTATTATATGGAAAATAATTTGGAAAATGCAGATTTGGAAGTCTCATGACCATTAAGAAATTTTCATAGAAAATGCATAATTTAAAGTCAGTTCTGAAAATGAGAAAAACAATAGCATTATGAAAATAAAATTAGAAGGCTACCTGAAAACCAGACCAACTCACGAGAAAGTTATGTAATTATCCAAGTACTGTCTCATATGCTCTGAACTTGATATTTCTTTAAAAAGATGCCCTTGATATAAGTACATAAAGGAAAAGGAAGAAGAAGAGGCAAGGGGAAATGGAAAAGGGACTAGAAAATTGGTAATATGGAAAAGGAAAAGGAAAAAGTTGTTTTGATTGTTTTTTGGGTTTTTTTAATTTTTTTTCTCATATGAAGTAGAAAACACACAAATATTTTTCTGCTCAGAATTTAGACTTGATATTTTTCAGTTTGGGTTTGAAAGGCCTACTCTCTCTATGGGACCACTTGAAGTCATGGACTTATGACACAACTGAAAAAACATCTCAGCCTTGAATGACATCATTTTAGTGAAAAACTGTCGAGTGCAGTCTTGGATAGAAAATGCTCCAAACATCCTAAAGCCGATATTTTCCCAATCCATTATTTCCTACAATAAATCTGACCATTACCTATCAAACTTACATGTTCCTCAGTAGTGAAGACAAATGCTAGCCTTCTTTTACTCTTGAAGATTTTTCTAACTATTCTATCTTGACAAAAGATAGAAAACTCATTAATTATATGTCTTTTCTGTAATTTGTAATAAAGAATTAATATTCTCAGTCATAGGCACCTGTTACACTTTCAACATCTTATCTTTGGGAAAATAAGATTGATATCAAATCTCACTTCTCTTTGATTATATGTTACACGGCACTCTGTGATTAATTGGTTTCACTTCTGCAGCTTTAAAGCAGAGACTTTAGGAACTCTAGAAATAAAATACCAAAGAAGTTTCAAAAAGACCATGTATTACAAAAAATGCCTTGGAATTCTTAGGTACGGTTTCTGTCAATATTGGAATTGAGTTCCATGACATCTATTAACATATTCATTGTCTTTCTCGGTGAGCTTACTAAGAAGACCAAGGCTCAAATATTAGAGCATAGAAGGTAATTTCTTAAGAGAGTAATGTTTTTCAGAAGTCTACACAGATCAGACTCCCTCACAAAGCCTTGTTCCCATATATCTTCTCCACCTCTGTAATCTTAAGTACCAAACTCTACTCTGTTTGCAATCTCCAGTTTAGCATTTTCCCTCTATCCACCTGTTCAACAGGAAGTAGGTAATGGAGGCTAACCCTGCTGGCCACTGTCTTTATTGTACTTTCAAAACTATAAATACAACATATGCAAGAGAAATTTGTATCAGTTTTCCTCCTGTATTATACTGAGGTTTTTTCATATTTTCCAACTCTGCTGCATAGCTTCAGTTGATGAATGTGGGAGTTCAGTATTGGGTTACTGGTCACATTTAAACTCAAAATTCTCAAGACAACACAATGTCCTTCAGATGTTGCTCTTGCTTCCTTTGCCCTTGAGCAAAGGATAGCTTTTGAGCAGTATGCATGCAATTATAACCTACATTTATATTTCAGTCTAGAATACAGATTTTTATTTTGCTTTCAAATGTTTTAACAAGTTATACTGTAATTCAGTTGAAATGACTGACAAAAATCTCTGATTTGTGTTAAAATGAAGCTGGCAATATGGGAGGACTTTATGACACCTGAGATTAAACATTATGGTGCAGGTATAGAAACCTATCTCCAGGTATAGTCACAGGGGAAAAAAGAGCAACTTAGGGAAATGCTCACTGGAAATAATTTCCTTCTTTACACTAGAATCATTTACTCCAAATGGCTGGTTTTGTCTCCGGTATTTTTAAAAGAGCTCTGGACAGATTCTCTAATGCAGGTCTTCTCATTACAGATGTTTACATTAAAAGAAAATATGAAAAGCCTCTCCTTTAATATATTGCTTCAACTTAATCCAAATCAACAATATTTTTGTCCTTGTCTTCATTGGATCCACTTTCCAAAGTAGAATGCCTTTAAATGAGCAGGAAAAAAATTAGATGGTAAAAAAGGTTTATATTTTCAGAAAACTTATAAAATAAGACCTTAATTGAGATATAATCAAAAGTTCTTTGTTTCACTAGAAGTTAATAATTTTGTTCCAGAAAATCACCCAATGGAAATCAGTAGGAAAAAAATATCAATTTAATTCAAGGATGTGTAACATCCTTGTTTATATGTTTCATACATTAAATGTTTAAACACTTTCTAATATACTTTAATATTTTCTCTTCTTCCCACAGCAATTCCCTTTTCTTCCTGAAAAAATTTTTAACCCGGTAGCTATTTTTAGGCAATGCCAAGGTGAAGGAATGCTGTTAGCAGCAAGTGGAGCTAGCAATCCCTCTGAAAATTTGGTACCTTAATTGCCCAAATTCAGTGCTTTGAATATTGAACTACATGCTGTAATCTTTAAAGTTTTGGCCCATTCACTCCAAATTCTGAAATGGCAGGGTCAGTGCCACAGTGACTAGCTAGGGTAAAAAAAATGAAAAACCAGAAAATTATTATAGAACTCTAGTATTATGCACAGTTTTATTATGGCAAGATGCCCAGGGCTCATAAAAGATAAATGAGGTTTGAAGTGGGGGAAGAGGAGAAGAGTGTTGTTAAATTTAATAGAAGTTCTTTTATCTTTTTTTTTTCCTTCTTCTTCTTTTTTTTATAAATTGGCAAGGGAATGCAAAAGACATCAAAGCAATTTTTAGTTTTCCTATAAATCCATAAGAAAATGAATTTCAGCAACAACTTTCTCCTTTTATTACTAAAGTTCTTTTGGAACCTGAAAGGGAGTATAATTCAGTACTTTTCAAATTGCTTTGGAGAAATATAATAAATCCAATATATATGAGAAAAGTTTATGAGTTTTTTTGTATAGATAAAACACACACAGTTACTGGATCCTTTTTCTGATTTATTAAAATGGCTTAAAAAAATTAGCCTATCAGATCTGTCTCTGAGAATTTCCCTTTGAGAAGTGCTCATTAATTTCTAGACCAGAAGTCCAACACATGCTTTAGCAAGTTAGGTAAATAACCCTATTTCTTTACCTAAAGCCATGAGCAGGAGCATGACTCTGTGATCAAAGATCAGTGGAAAAATGTACAAATTCAGAGTGCTGTCCTTGTCATGGCAGCCACAGATAAAGATATTATTGCCCAGCTACCCTGAAGTTAATTTCTTTTTTTTCTTTTTTTTATGCTTGCAGGAAGAAAAGCCTGTCTGCTAAAGTTCACCGTGATGTATGTGGACATAATACACTTTATATTTCCACATGTTATCTTTTAAGTCTTTTCTTGCAGAACCTTGCATAAATCCTTTTATGTTTGCATTGTGGTGTGATGTTTGAAAGTTTTGCACATAGTAACCCGTGGAATATGTGCAAATGCGATAGGATAATTAATATTATTATCCTACATTGGATAATAAAACATATTTGTCATTTCCCTCAAAATACTTGGTCAATGTTGGATTCCAGAAAAAATATAGATATGACAGCCGGGTCTTTCTAAGGATAGATTATCTTCTGCATAGCTAATTGGTCTAAGTGCTAAGATTTCTCTGCACTTTCTTTGCCATGGCTTAATAGTTTGCTTTAGCATTACGTCTTATATGGGATAAAACATAAGAATTGTTACACAGTGCAAATAAAATTAATGTGGTGTTTTGTATGAGGGCTGTCCAGTGTCATTGCTTCACACATTTCTTAAAAAAAAAAATCATTATTTCCCATTTGCACATATTTGCATATCCAGTTTTGGAGTCATAGAAAATTAAAGGTTGGAAGTGACCTTAAAGATCAACTCCTCAAAGGAGTGCCAGCCTCCCCAGCCATGGGCAGGGACGCCTCCCTCTAGGCCAGGCTGCTCAAGGCCTTCTCCAAACTCGCCTTGAACACTGCCAGGGTTGGAGTGCCCACAACCTCCCTGGGCAAATTCTCCCAGTATCTCACCACCCTCACAGTAAAGAATTTCATTCTAATGTAAGCCTAAATTTCTCCTCTTTCAATTTGCACACATGACTCCCTGTCCTACTGCTAAAGTTCCTGAAGAAGAGTCCCTCCCATGCTCCACCTCCTCGGCCTGGAGGACTGATGAAATAACTACTCCAGCTTGAGCCCTTTACCACTTCTTCTGGGGCTTTCCAGTCCCTCTTAATGCTTCCCAGACTGCTGCTGGTTATACAACCATCTCCCATGTGTCCCAGACAGTTAAGATTCATCTTCGTTGCATGTACACTCTACTAATATACATATGCAGTGTGTTAACTGTGTTGAAATTAGCATACTGGTAATCTTAAACTGGAGGTCATGAAAAAGCTGAGTGACAGAACCACCCTCTTCTCTGTCTCTCCTGCAGGGATTGTTCGTATTGCAGTAGATTTATTCATATCTTTAACTGTAGATTAAAGAAGAAGAAAAAAACAAAAGGACAAGATTCCAGATCTCCCTGCCAGTATATATTTTCTTGCACAAAAATAATCACGCTTATTCTTCTACTCTTGAAGAACTATGGCTCAATAATATGAAGAATATACAGAAAATCTGGCCTAGAAGGAAACATAAAAAAAAAATACCTCAATTACATATTTCTTTTTATGCAGTGATTGTCTCAATGCAATCTAATGCTCAGAGTTTGCATCTTGATGTAAAACCTCTCCAAAGAATCACAGTTTGGGGATATTTTGCAAAATGTAAAATAAATCACTTCATTGTTAGGGCTCTGACATGGAGCTAACATGAGCTGAGGAGCTGCTCTTATAAGTCTGGGCAATTTAAGATGAACTGAAATTCTAATTTATAGATCAAAAATCAGTATGATATCTTGCCCTTGCATATCTGGTAATTTCTTTTGGGAATCTGGGGATCTTCCTTTCTTCATAAAAAAATTTCATTTCCTATGTGGTTTTCCTTTCCATATTCCTTATCTTTAACATTATTTTGTCATCAAAGGATGGAATTCTTCACTTTGTATCACTTTAAGTAATTCTGTATTTCAAATTCAGCATGTACACAAGAAGCGCAGCATGTCAGTCCTTTTTCTTACACAAGGAAGTTACATCTAGTTGTGATGATTTATGTGACTTATGTGTCATGTTGATTTTATCCACTTATCTATAAAATAATTTTGAACTGTAATTCAGGTTTCTTACCATAAACAGAATATATTTTGATTTGAAAACTGCTAGAAAAAATATTAATAAATACACTAACTACATTCAAATACATTGTAAATGAACAAAAAACTTAATATCATTAGAATTTTAGCAATATTCCATTTTTACATTCTCTTAGATTTTCTTGTGTTTTTCAAATTAATTATAATAACTGAAAAATTAGAGCAACAATGAAATTCTTTTATCATGAGTGGCAGTTTAGTTTTATAAAATAGAAGGTATGTTTTCTTATTTGAGCCCAGGTCACTACCCCTAATTATATGAAAATTTGCATAAAAGGTAATTTTGAATTCTTTAGAGAGCAGCTTGCTCAAATATTTTTGTTGCTAACTTTGTCCAACTCAGAGTGCCTTAAGTATTATGCAATTCTAGGAGTAATTAAATTAAAATAAGTAAATTTTGCAATTTTAAAATGGGTAGGTCACCAAATTCTTTTTGAACATCTAAGCTATTCTCTTCCAGCATGGGGGAAAACCTATCTATAATTCAGTTTTCAACAAGCATCTCTTAGATCAGTGTGCAACCCTAAGGGCTTAAATCAATATTTTAAGAGTCAACTAATTTAGCACTATAAGGAAAAAACCCAAACCAATGTCTAAATAACAACTGAAGAACTGTGGAACATTTCTGATTTAATGGGCATTCTAGAAAACTATGAGGTAGTTGTGACAACAGTTCAAATGCACTGTTCACACAGATAACATAATTGCAAAGAAGATTTTTAACAGTGCAATGGATATCAGAGACTTTCCAAGTTGCAGCTCTGAAAGATCATGGGAAGATTTTGCGCTGCTCCAGTTATTAAAAAAGTGCTTTAAAATGCAGAGCACCTATGGAAATATCCTTATAAAACAATGCTGCTAAATCTTCTAAATATATCTTGATTATGAAAAGATGTTTGATTGTAATTCCACCATACTTGGTATCACTGCCTTAGTAACATAAATTTAAGCCAAAGGGTGGTTATTATGCATTCAAAGAAAAGGTAAACACCAAATCATATTTTACATGTGTTTTACAAATACAGTCAGACATTGTTTACTGTTAATCTTTGAAATTATTTAGTAGGAATAGAAGTTACTTCAGAGACTGTCAGACAGGAATATTTTAAACACAGAAGGATCCTAGCACTATTTTAGTAGCTATGTCCATCTTGAAGTAAAAGTGTATTCTTTTTTTGACAAATATTTTTTTCAAGATTTCACACCTTTGGTTTTCTCCCTCCATCAATAGAAGACAGTGAGATGATAAGACACAAGGTAACCTAACCAAAATACAAAACTCTGGCCACAGATAAGAATAATTTGACTTAACTCAAAACTTGTTTGTAAAAAAGTAAAATAAAATAAGAAAATGACAGTCAACAATCCTATTTCAGTAAGATATGAATACAAATATTTTCAGATAGAAACAAGAGGCTGATGTCCTCAGGAACAATGTAAGGAACTGCATGAAATATACACAAAACCAGAAATGTCAATGCATTGAGGCAGGCATAAAAGGACGCGTCCACTGTTGCAATCATTTGCCACTAGACAGCAACAGAATGACCTCTCAGAAACAGCAGTGTCAGAGACTATGATGAGCAATCTGTCTAGTGTGAGGCATCTCTGCTGTAATTTGTAATCCTAGGCAGCTGCCTGTCCCTCTACAGTAGTTTTCCTTATAGCTGAGAGATACTCACAAGAGAAAAGGGCACTGATGGGTTCAGTGTTGAGAAACTATGAAAGAGGGAATGATTTCTTGAAAGAAATGCAGACCCTGTTCTGAAACAACAACTCTCACTCTTTCCCTCCTAAGCAGGGCCTCTTGAGAAATAAATTAGTAAACCTTGCCACAAGTTTTCTATAGATGATCCAAGTCACACCTTGGCTAGCACCCTCATCCTCATCCTTTTCCTCCTGGACTCTGCAGCAAAAAAAAAAAAAAAATTCTTCAATCTCATTAATGATTAATGAATTTATTATGATATGGAGTTAATTCAGTATCCTGGGTTATGATACTCTCTATTAATATAGATAAAGCTTGGTATAATGCAAATCTTATCAAAGGAATCAATGATTATGGAGGCAGTTGGTACACATCATTGCTAGCTCTCTCTTAATCACCTTTGAAAGGTCATGGCACTCAGGAAGGGTACCTGAGGGCTGGAAGAAAGCAAATGTCACTCCAGTCTTCAGAAGAGGCAAGGAGAACCTGGGGAACTAAAGGCCTATCAGCCTGTAAAGGTGATGGAACAGCTCACCTGGAGACTCTCTCTAAGCATGTAGAAGACAGGATAATCAAATAGAGTCAATATGGATTCACCAAAGGAAAATCAGGCTCGGCCAACATGATTGCCTTTTGCAATGGAATAACTGGCTGAACAGATGAGGGGAGAGCAATGGATGCTGTGCACCTGGACTGCAGCAAGGCTTTTGACATTATCTCCCCTCAGTACACAAGTGCAATTCCCAGTTTAGGGCAGTTGGCAACTATATATATTCACACACAGAGGAACTTAAACCATAAGGACAGTAATCTAGAGGAACAAAAACAGTATTAGTAAGCTATTTCTGCAAAAGTAACTCAGGCAAAGTCTTGTAAAAAGTTCAACTAATATGTTTCATAAGTATATAGTCATAGAATTATTTGTGTTGGAAGGGATCTTAAAAATCATCTAGTTCCAAATCCTCTGCTCTGGACAGGGGTACCTTCCACTAGACCTGATTGATCAAACAAAGCCCCACCCAATGTAGCACATCAAGATTTTAGATATTAATCACAAATGGGCAAGTATTGTACGCGATACTCTAAATAAATTAAAATGCCAGCTCTATTCACTATTACACAAGTAGTTTGAACATATTTATAAAGTGGGCTTTATGGAAATTTATTCTTAGTAAGCAATTTGTAGACATAAGAAAATTAATAGTCTCACTTTCTCACCTTGTCAGATGGCTTAGCTCTACAATTTCTGATGCTTTTAGAAGGTTGTTGAGCAAATTTGCATAGGTTAAGAGAAGAATTATATTTTCCTGCAATTACCAAAATGAAATTTCTGGTTTAAAAAGCTAAGTTGCCTCCCTGAATACAAGGATTTTCACTTCTCTGTGAAATCACATAAACAGTTTGTAGTCTGTTTCTTCCTTTACAGGTTTTTTAAATTTCACTAATTTGAGGACAGCCAATTCCTTCACATTCTTTCAGAATTTAAGGGAAATATCTAAGAATTAGCTGATGCAGATTGCAGAGATTAAGACAAAAATGAAATTAAATTATGTATAAGGCATAACTAAACTTCATGAGCTCAGAAATCCTAAGAAATTATAGTCCATGTAATTCACAAACCTCCTTTAACAGGTATACAGTGTAAACCTGTGATATGTGTCATATAATGCCCAAACTCTCTGAAAAGCCCTTGCTCTGCAGGCACTTGAATTCCACTGTTTAAAATGTCATAGAGTCTCAAAAATCAAAGAGGGCAACACAATTGATAAAACATCATTTTGAAAGAGATAATGGGATTTGAGCAACTTTAAACCCTGTAATGTTTGAAGAAGGCAGATAGAAAACACAAGGACTTTTAGAGGATATGGAGGTGAATTGGAGGAGTCAGCCACACATTTCAGGAGAACGTGTTTTGACACTCATAACACCACATTTCCAAAGTGCCATTGTTTTGAGAACTTTGGTCCTGTCTCCAGTCAGCTAAGCCCTCCTTTGGTGTCAGGAGACATAGTTTAGATACCCTTACTGCTGGATGCATTTGCTTCTTGAGAAAATCGAAGTCCATGTGTCAGACCAAATGCAAGTCAGCTTACTGGAATGTGTTGAAGTCCACTTTCAAGTCAGAGAAGCCAAGGAAATCAGCCCAACATGGATGCAATGCCTGGCAGGAAAGCAGATCTCAGAAAAACTGCTCTGAAGATTAAGGAACATGCAAAACTCCTTATAAGATAAAATAAAATAGACTCAGTCCAAACAGCAGCACTAAACCTTCTCACAAAAGTTCTACTGCCGACATTCTCCAGTTTGGAATGAAGTTTAGGCTTTGAAATTTATTTTTCTGAGATAATAAGAAAGGAAGCTTTCTCAGTTTAACAGCAAAATAAACTATATTTGATTGTTTCAAAAGAGATTTTTTAAAAATATTCTTGTCTTGTTCACAACTCAAAATTTATAAAATTTGTTAATGATTATGCCTGTGGAAAAGGACTACTGTATTTTTCAGAGAGTTTCTGGAGGAGTAAATAGATATTTGCAACATATTTTCAATTTATTTTCTGTTAAAATAATGTTGCCCAAGAAAGCTAAGACACTTAATAAGTCTTTAATAATTTAATTTTTATTGAATTGTTTAGGTTATAGGATTTTAATATCAATTTTAAGTTTATTAGGTAACTGACAGGTCTGGGAATTCAGAATATCCTTATTCTGTGTTTTGAAGGTACAAGATTGGCTATAATATTAAGGGCTTTTAAAAGCATAGTAATTATTACTTATTTTCTTATCTGCACTGTTCTATATTTTTTAATTAAAATTTAGTTCTATTTTTAGAGCTGCTAAGAGTAATTAAGGAGAGTTTCAACATACAGCATTGCTCACTCTCCAAAGTCAAGAGGAAGCTATGATTTACCTGAAAATTTGAAAATTTGAGAAATAACTCTGCTAATTTGCAGGTGATGATTGTCTTTGTGGAACTCACATTTTTGTTCATTACATGCTCTTGAAACTTCACCCTGCTCCAGGCAGACCCGAGCTGAAATTTAAGAGATGTCATCATAAATTGTTCCCTCTGGCTGTACAGGAAGTTCTTCTTTCATCACATCTAGACCTGCACCAAGAGCCAGACTGCCACTCACTGATAGCACTCAGATCCTAGAGGAAACCAGGGAACAGGAAACTTCACAGAAAACTTAAAATGGGAAAATGTGAAGTGTCACCTTTTGGGCACTGTAGTAATGGTCAGAGGAGGAGATACTGACTGAACTAGATGTAAATGAGAAAACAACTGATTTCAAACTTCTTATGAAACACTGGAAGCATTAAATGGTTTTAGGATTCTATTTAGGGTCTGGAATCTATTGACCTGGAACATGAAGCTGTGGCCTTCTGTAAAGTGCATATACTGATCATTAATAAAAACAAATAAAAATCATTAATTTCTTATAATTTTCTTTCTATTTTCCCAAAATACAAGATTATTGAGGAAAGGTACTTATATGGTCATAAAATACAACAAAATACATAATACTTTTCCTCATGAGAGGCTCCAATAATCCTCTGCTGGACAGGAGGAAGACTATTGGACTCCTTTTCATCCTGTGATGTGCAATTCAGATGATGATGTGTCCTCTGCAATTTAAGAATCACAGAATCTCACACTCTCATAACTCTCTCTCTTTCTCCTATCTTTTAAAAAGGACAATTCTTTTGCTCACCACCTGAAATATTTACAGTTGAACTTCCATTTGATACTCTGCTGCAGCTGGAACACCTTTTTCCACCAGAATCTCCATGCATCATGGGACACCACAGCAGGGAACACCTTCAGATATTCCTAAGCATACTGGCACCTTAGTTTAAAGGTCATCATTTCCTCTTTCTGTGGCAGTCTTCAGACATTTGCTCTTGCTGTCACACATAGTTATTGTTGTCAGGCAGCACGGTGCCTCTGCTATTATGTATAGATGGAATTTGATCTACATACTCACCTCTGAACAAATGAAGAATGTAGTGATCAAATGCTAAAATCCCAACTAATAATATTAGCTTATCTTGTGAAAGGTATTATTATTTTAGGATTGTTTAGTGCTGTGCTGATTACCATAACACTAATGATCTAGTTTGTAAGTATTAATTTTTTTTCTCTACAGCAGCTACCAAAAAGTAAATAAATTGCTGCTTAACTTTTTAACAGGTGTGAAGAAAAACTAACAAACATTCATGGATGTAGGAAACACGCTAGTAATTTTGTTAAAAAGTAATTTTTAGATGAGTATAAATTAATTTGTGCAATAAAATTTTGTATTCTGAAGTAGAATGTTTAATATTCTGCATATTTATATTTAGGACATTGAATTCTCAGAATGTGAATCAGAATATTTTGATTAATCACTTATTGTAGCAAGAAGAATGGAAGTGTCAAATTCAAACTCAATATTTTCAGAAGACAGAATGTTCAAAACAGACAACAAAAATTCTCAAAGTATTATAGGATTCTCAAAATTCTCAGCATGTCTGAGCACTGAATGAACAATTTGTTTTCTTGTCAATGATTCAGAATATCCACAGCTACTTTCCAGTGACAAGGAAAATGTCATGCCAAGTGGGATCAAGCTTTATTTTAAAGTTGAAGGCATGAAATAAGCACCAAGAAGACAATTGTACACCTGTTTTCAAAAGTAAAAAGGCATCTCAGATCTACTTTGCTTTTGAGAATTTGGGTGAGGAACATATTTCAGAAGCCCAATAGCTCATAACATTATTCCAAATGTTCTACTCTGTATGCCTAATTAGGCTGCTGCACATTTGCATAGGCATGATGCTTCATGATTAATGTATAAGACACAGCATGGAGCCCTGAATAAATTCATCCACAGATCCTTCTCTCCATTTCTACTGCAAATAACCAGCGTGCCTGAACTGCAGTCTGTCATACCTGTAGATATGGCTTTGTATCATATATAAAACTTTATAAACTGCCTTATGAAGTCATACTGACCTGTAAAGTTTTTTTAACTAGAAATGTTATCAACAATAAAATGTTGGCTCTTATAAAGCTGCTGGCATTTATAATTTCTGTGATTTATAAGAGGTTTGTTTGTGGCTTTCTTTTTCCCTGGTAAAATTAAGTATAAACCCTATAGCTTTATTCTCAAAAGTGAATTGGATTATATTTAAAACAAAGTCTTGTTAAATTAATAGCCTAATAATTATTTTTGCACTTTTGCTCATGGGGTAATGTTAACCTAAAGCGAACAACAACTTGCTCTTCAAAAAAGAGCAACATTTTAATAATTCAATAATGCATCCACTCACAGTCAAAATAAATAGGAAAACTCCTGAAGATGTTAACAAAGGTCTGATGAATAAAGGCCAGAGGATGCCACAGTAAGGGTGCCTGCAAAATGCAAGTCTAACCTTTAATGGTTAAGCAATGGAGATATGTGGAGAGACTGCATGTTCTATTTACTGCAATTCTTTGCACTGACATGAAGACTGACCTTAAGGGATCTTCCACTCAATCTTAAACAAAAGATAAAAAAAATCCACTATTATTATTTAAAGACCTTTTCCTTATACCACGAATAGCATGCACTGACTGTGATTTATTTTCATATATCAACATGACCATTGTCATTGTCTTAGCCTAGCAGAGAAAGCTATAATGTGCAGTGTTTCTGGCATCATCTGAAAGCTGGGCATAGAGTCAATCATATTTCGTGTAACAGGGAAAAGATAGAAACAAAATTATTTGATGTGCCAAGGAGTGAAAACTCTATGAGCTACCTCCATTTTCTTTCAAAATGAAATTTTAAATTTTTAAAAGAAAAAAATATTCAAAGATTTGAGGTTTGGGGGTTTTTTAATTTTTGGTTTTGTGTAGCAGCTGACACCTAAATAGTACTATCTCACTAGTGAGCAGTGATTGGTGCCAATTGTCAGTGGGATTCAAAATAGTTTTGATTATTATGTACCTGCATTTTGATATCAAGAATAAAACCACGTCCATTTAAAGTATTCTACTTAAATAGAACTAATGTTAGCATCCACCGAACATTAGGTTTACATTATTCTCAATTTAATACAAATATACAGCACTGTATGTATTTTTAATCTTTTCTACAAAAATAAGTTTGTGTTTTGAACTAAATGCAGCGTGCCAAAAGCAAGGAACCTACACCTTGTTCAGGTGAGCACTGGTCAAAATAATTTATTTTTGGAAGAAATATATGTAAATGTAATAGGCACAAAACAAGCAGAGGCCAAGATGTGAAGCTCTAGAGGAAGCCATTCCCCGCCCTAAGTAATAAAGCCGACACAAAACAATTCTGTTTTATGTTCTTAAGAAACCTAAAGGAACACTTTCGTTGCATGAACTCCCTGATCTCCATATATCCATATGTAATTAAAAAAATTTTAACATGGCAGAAACATATTGCCAAAAGCTGGTATATTTGTATTTGAAGGTGAGGGGATTTTCCTTTTTGCCAACTTTCTCTCTTCCCTTTGAAATTTGTATCTTTCTATCTGTTCAGTGCACTTGTTAGAATAATTAAAGTCTAAAGAAATTAAGTTTTCCCTCAAAGTATATGATAACTTTGCTTTAGGGTTTAGAAATATTCAGATTCAGTCTGAGTAGCTCCTATGAGATCATTCCTGAACTCTTGTGTCTCCCTTTATAGAAGTTTTAGGGGGCTAAATCCACTTCACCAATGGCACACAGACTTTCTGCATTATGTTATCTCAAGAGGAATTAACTTTATAGCAAACACTGTCTGATGATTCTATAGATAACATATGGAAAGAAGCTTATTTTTAAAATATTCTTATAAAATAAGACATACAATCATGGCACAAAGGGTCAAATTTTAATACTTTTTTATTACAATAAAATTTTGAGAACATTGATATTGATGGGTATAAACATGATATATTCAAAAGAAACCTTATTAATATTAGATGTATTCTAATAAAATATTACATTCAATATATAATTTTTAAATATTTATATGCATTTCAAGCAATATAAATGCATTTTGTACTTAGCTAAGGCTTTGGTATGGAAAACATAGACATTTGATAAGTGGTCTAGGTTGTATTTGCATACAACCAAGGTAGTTTAAACAGCAAAGACCCTCACCATTTTCATAGCATTACATACAAAAATAAAGCATCAAAAGAACCAAACAACAACAATAACAAAATTAAAAAAAAAAAACTTCCTCAAAACATTCAGTAAAAGTTGAATTGTGAGTGGCTTTTCTGTGCACTTATTCTCCTTATTTCACTAAGATTCTGTCCAAGAATTCTTGGAACACCTAAAACCTATCCAGAATTTTAGGCACATGTAACCCTACATATAAGAAAAAGGAGCAAAGAAACTGAAGGTCCTTGTACCAGATATGTGTTCTAACATGACTTTATAATTATTCTCTCAGTTTAAAAAAATTTAAAAATTAAAAAAAAAAAATATATTATCCTGACACCCTTGATGTCAGGATAATTGAAGATTCAATTATGACTCTGACAACTTAGGTACCTTGTAGGATATTATATCCCAAGGCTCTGCAGCTTACCTCTGGTTAAAAACCAGGCTTATTTCTGGTTCTGTCATTTCTCTTGCTTCCTCAATTGGAAGTTTTCTGCTACTGCTTGGCCAGCTGTGTAGCCAAAGTCTACAGATTTCTTATGTGTAGTTTCATAATTTAGTAGGACATTGGGAGTATCATCCATACATCAGTCACTCTGCTGTATGCAATGTCTGTCACATGATATAGACAAATAAAATATTCTTCTGCAGACAAAGGAAGGGAGGACTGCTCAAAGGTCTGAATCTTGGGAATAAGTCAGGTTCTAGTGTCACTGAGTTTCAGCCAAATGCTCACATTTCACAGCCAGGATGGATAAGCAAGAGCTTCTTTTACCTCATTCCTCTCTAAAGAGGTGAAGTATCATTTGAATGATATTCAATACTGCTTAGTTAAAAACCTGCAAGGGAATAACTTTAATAAACTCTTTCCTAAAGAAACCCAAAAAAATAAAAACCCCAGTGATGGAAATGCTCAATTTTAATTCAGAGCTTTTCTTTGTGTTTCCCATACCTCTCCCACATGAGCTAATTTGTTTGTAAGTATGACTCCATTTCTTGCAGTGGTCAAAATAAACAAAGTCAAGCAAAGTCAAAGAAAGAGTTGATTTTATCTATAACATATAAAGTTCTGTACAGAACCACTTTTTGGCATTAGATGTGGGCCACTATGGCTTAAAATTATGCTTTGACAATACCATAGAGTCATAGTCAATCTAGTTCTCTGCCACTGGAACTTAGATGCGTCCCCTCAAATTCAAGAATGTGGTTTTTTCAGGTATCTTGTTCTTCCTGGATACATGGTACACTGGGTTAGCATGGCTGTAGTCCACTGGGCATGGTCATGAGTCATTAAATCTGTCAAATCACCATAATCTACTTATTTTAGTGGCAAAATATTGATATAAACAAAAATTTTTAAGTTACTTATTATTTAGGATATTTTTTATCTTTCAATTTTTGATTCTCTCTAAGACATAAACTTAAGGAAAATGAAACTATTATGTTTAAACCACAAATAAATAATTTTTTTCTCTATGTTTCTATTAGACGTAATATCACTGCACTCATGCACACATGCACTTCTTTTTTCTGAGATAGAAACTGGTGATCCACATTGTCTTATGCACATTTTTGATATTCCAGAACAACTGGTTTTCTTCCAAAGGAGAAATATTCCGGTGGTCTTTTGGCCTTCTATCTTCCTTTCAGAACAGCGTGCAACCCAGTGAGAAACAAAATACTCTCCTAGAATATGAAGGAAACAGAAATACCAGTAAAAACCATATTATGCCAGAAACGGTTTTTAGATGATTTTCTGAAATGCAGGTTTCTATGAACTCTTGGTGATCCTATTCTTTCTTTCAACTTGATGAAGAACCACCCCCTCCTTCACCATGAAACCGAGCAAAGCTGAGGCAGGGGGCAAGGATTGTATTAACTGCTTTAAATGAAGGTGCACTGGCTGTCTACAGCTCTTTGCTACAATATCTTCTGAGCCTAGCACTGGAGGGAAGCAATACAAGGCTTGTTTCTTACTTTCCCACAATTGCTCTGCTTTTCAAGATGTTTCCAAAAGACATATACATGTGCTGTATCTAAGTGTCATTGTAAAACAATATGTAGCTCATTTTGCTGTCTGAAAGAGATTCTGGCTACATGCGTATAAATCAGACCAAACAAATATTTTTCTCTTCTGTCATTATATGTGGAATATTCAACATCAATATTTTCAGCACAGAGCAAGTCATCATGTTTATTTAGTGATGTCTGAATTCTTTCCAACATGACTTGCTGATTGATAGGTTCAAAGAAAGTTTTCTTTTGAATGCATATGGGATTTATTCCTGAAACATATGAAATTTCTTTCCCATTTGAATGTACCTGATGTCAGCAGTCAGGATTTCACAAGAAGAGATAATCCCAAAGACATCTTAAATGAGAGCACAGAGAGGTTTGAAAATGCAGTTCTAATACCTGAAAAATCTCCAAATGTGACTTCAAAATGAGAAGAAATGTGATTCCAGATTTTGTTGCTAAGGCAGACTGCCATGCATGGAACAAATTGCTGTGCTTTGCCAAAACTGAGTTCATGCCCCCATAAAGTCATCTATAACAATATGCCTAATTATTGATTAATGAGCAATACAATACCACAACACCTAAAGTCAGGGAAAGGGGTGCAGGCTTCTCACCTAATAATAGTGGAGATTTCCATGCCATACCTCATGATATTCAGAGCAACTAGGGCTGCGAGGCAACCTGATGCTGAGAATTTTGGGGAGAAAATTCTCAAGGAAATTGTTCAGTTGCGAAGAAAGGAAGTCTCTCAACATCCTTCCCAGAGAGTTCAGTCTTTTAAAAGGACCTCACAGGAATAAGAATAACAGTAAATATAACTTTGTTATTATTTGTATCACTTCATATCTGAACATTCAGATTAGTCTATGAGCAGAATAGATGCTTTCAACTGAAAATTATTAAGCAGAAAAATTACTAAAAAACCATTTGGTGTAAATATCATCCTCTGCTTTATCCCATTAAAGTAATGGAGACCTGAGAAAATTCTGCTTTTTTCTATTGATGTATATCTGACAGTTTCCAGCGATAAAAGATGGAGACAATCCCTTTACTTTTCTTTTTACAGGCAAAATTGGAGAATTTATTTAAGATGGTAGCAAACAGTTTTAAAACCTCAGAGTCCTTGGTCATACCTTACCTTTTTAAAGTTGTCTTGACACTAGAATGGGTTCTTCTTTGCTGCACTCTACTTAAACTTAAGCACCTTTTCATGGGAAAGGAATGCAAAAACAGGTCAATAACAGCTTAGAACAGAAATTATTTATGGGTGAAAATAAAACTTTTAAAGAAACTCCTGTCTGACCATCCAGGAGCCCTCTGGCACAGTCACTCTCGCACGACCTGAGTGGGACCAAGGCTCCTTCACAGCTGCGCCTCCTGCTCTCATAGAGTCACACCAGGTTTCCTCACCTGCTCGACCGCAGGTTTCCCAGTTTCCAAGACTGCAGTCTTGGACATCCAGATCCTTCAAATAACTTAATCATGGTGCAATAACCAGAAACAAAACTAAGCTTGAGCTGGTACTTCCAAGGAGGGACCCAGAACAAAGGAACTCTTGGCCTTCTATACCATAACAGTCTGAGTGACAGTCTGGGGGGCAAAGGGTCCTGCCATGTCTGTCCCCTGGCAGGGGACCTAAGTGCCTGTGCTCTTAGTGCCTGTGCAAAGGGTTGGCAAGTCATGGCTTCTTGCCTTAGCCTCTCATCATCCAGAGCTCAACCTGCAGTTTATATTGCAGCTTTCAAACTGAGCTACCTGCACTGGGTCATCAATGAAACTAAATAAAAAGACAAATCTCTATTAGGTCTAAAAAATGGTGTTTCAGCAACAGCAGTTAAAATCAAGCATTAGTTTTACCTGTTTACTGTGAAGCTGGACCTTTAAAAGTAGGAATATTTGGTATGATGGATGTTGCCTTGTAACATCCAGATGGGCACATACACTTATGTTCACAACATGAGGTGTGAGCATAAATCAAAGATCTGTGTACTGCTCCAGGGCTAGGATCCTGTTGGGATCACAAAGACATGGTGCCATGGATCCCTTGACTGGTTGCAATTGAGAGACAGAGGCTCCTTAGGAAGAACAGGCTGGGAAGACAGGGTGGAGCAGCTCTTTATATCAGACAGAATGTTTGCAGCTCTGCTTGGGGATGGTGATGAGCCAGCTAAAAACTGATGGATAAACATCAGAGTAGTGGCTGTCTGATACAGGCTGCCTGACCAGAAGGGTGAAACAGGTATATACACCCTGCATATAGGAGATAGGAGCATTCTCACATTTGCATGCCCTTGTCCACATAGGGGTCTTTAACCAACCTGTTATTTACCAAAGGGAAGACACAGGGTGTTTTGGGTTATGGACTGTTATGGGTTAATGACTCAAAACACTCCCCACTTGTGGAGGTCCCAGGATGCTTTGTGGAAGACAGGGTTGGAGATGGAGGAGGGGAGCTTTTGGGTGTGTAATGGCTAACCTGTGATCTGGTAAGACACAGGGTGAATGATGCGCTATGAGTGGCATAAGAGACAAATCCTATGGGGATAGGGTGGCGCCTCTTGTTAGGCTAAACTGTCCTCCTTACACAAACCACGGGGCTGTAAAACTCCCATCCTCCCACCCCCCAGGGAGGGTCTGATGGGGCATTCCTGGCCCTGCTGTGCTGACACAGGAAGAGAAAACTGTCATGTCTCAGATGGTCTCATAAACTATCAAAGACCCCTGAAGTGCCTCCAGACTCAGATATGAGTCCCTCCACCAGAGAAAGGAAAGTTCCCCCTCAGGGGAGGTACCCAGGCACTCCCACCTGACCCAGGGGTATCATAACCCATCGGACTTCACTTCAATAAAGGTTTTCAAGACTGTTTCTTCTAAGATCCTCATGAAGAAGCTAATGAAGTCTAGTCTGAATGGACAGACAGTGAGCTGGATTGAAAACTGGCTGAATGGCCAGGCTCAGAGGGTAGTGCTAAGTGTCCTGAAATGTTACTGGAGGCCAATAACTTGGAGTTTACCTCAGGGATCAATTCTGAGACAAATTCTGGTTCGTATTTTCATTTAACAATCTGAACAATGGGCAGCATGTACCCTCAGCAAGTTTGCCAATGACACAAAACTGGGAGGAGTGGTTGAGACTTTAGAGGGTCATGCTGCTATCCAGTAGGACTTTCCAGGCTGGAAAAATGGGCTGAGAGGAGCCTTTGGACTTCAACAAGGGGAAAAGTCCTGCACAAACAATCTCATCAAGTTTCCCTGGATCAGAACCACCAAAGAGTTCTGTTCACTCTGCTTCTGAAGTCTAAAATTTCTTTGAGTCAAATACAAATATTATACATGTGAAAAAACTTGTATTAAATTATGTATTTGAATGAATGTTAAGTTTTAATGATACAAATACAAAGTGCAAAATTACGTGTGGTAAAAAAGTGCTATGTCAGTATATTGACATGATCAGGTTTTATAGGACAGCAACAAGCAGTTCTTTCAAGTCTTCAAAGTCTTAAAATTTTCTTCTTCTACTTAAAAGGGTTATATGATACTGACAGAGAGATGGCTTTTTAAAAGAACAAAAGGCAAAATACTCCATATGAAAAACAACTGTGCCTGAAACTTGAGTAGAATGCAGGTTTTAATATTAGGAGTAAATGAAGTGATAATGCAACCTGAGAATGCTAGGATTACTCAAATGATTTATAAGCTGCACAAAAATCCATTCTGTTTGGCATGGTCATTAAGAAATCACACATGTTAGAAAGACTTTATTCTGCACACCAGTTTGTGAGCATGGAACATATAGGAATGACCATGATGATGTGAAAATTGCTGGTAGCCCTCTCTCCTGACTCTGAAATGGCTAATAGTAGACATTTGGTGGAGGAGGTTTATCAAGGACAAGTTTGTTTCTGTAAAACACCCAGGATTTATGTAAGCCAGTTTCTACTGGAAAATCTCATGGCTTTTGAAACCTTATGACACATTATCTACAACAGTCTGTACTTCTGATTTCTACAGTTCATTTAAGAATTATAAGAAATGTACCTTTCATTTATCCTGGGGTGGTGCCTGATGGATGTTTTTGTCCAATGCCCTTAGTGTGCTCAGCAAGAAACTCTGAGTAATCATGTGCAGCTCCCACCTGGCTAAAGATCAGAGACATTCCATCCCAGAGTAATCACCGAGCAATGCAGGGACAAATGAAATGCCTGTCCCTTACTTATTTAGCTGAGAAACTTACAAAAATCTCGAAGGCCATCAGTTTATAAGTTTGAAAACAAAGAACCATCATGTCCTGCAGTTTAACATGATTGACCTTGGTATTAATTACTTGTGAAGGAAAGCTAAGGGCAGAGATAGCTATGCTTATCTCTGTGCATGTGTTTTAAGTGCCATTTCTTTACAGCATCAATTTACATATGGTGTGGAGACTATTAAAAGGCAATAGCTATTTGTGAGTGTACATATGCTTGTTACCAGCTCTCTATGTTGAAAAAGGATGAGTTAAAATAAAATATTTGCAGAAACACAGTGATACTACCAGATGTTTTGTAAAGATCAAAAATTATCTAGAAATAGAACTCTAGGGCAGATGGTACAATGTACAGGAGTTTTAAAGAATTCTGCATGAAAAATGATTTCTGTAGTGTGTACCTCAAACTGCCAAAGACTCATAGAAATTAGTTCATTATCTAACTGTCTCTGGGTCCTCATCTATAGGTTTCTCTCAAGTGCTTTCTAGGGGTAAAAAACCCCACATTTTTTTTACATAAATCAAATCATAATCCTGACACAATTATGTCTTATGTATTGTGCAACAAACAGAAGAGTCTGCTACTTTTTTAAAGGATAAAAATGCCTCGTTATTCAGAATATGAGCAGCAATGTGAAAGGAATTGAAAGCTGGTCTAGGATTTAAAAAATGAGGAAAGCAATAAAGTTTGGAACATTAAATATTCTTGAACTGTAAGAAATTAAATTATTCTGTCCTTTGCAGCCCTCTCCTCTCATTAACTAATTTTTCCTCAATTCAAAGCCTGCTTCTTACTTCAAACCCTACTGCTAACTCTCTTCTAACACAGGTATCACCTACTTCAACAGTGATATCTCCCTCTTCTTTGCCCCTTTGCTTTCTAACTCAATTCCCCTCTTTCAACTTGTGCTGCCTGACTCTGAATGCTTGGAGACACTGCTGGGACAGATTTGTACGTTGTTGTGTATGAATAGATTCCACTTTTACTGTGTCCATTAATTGTTACTGCACTTTACCATCATTTTCATTTGTAGTCCTTTTCCATCAATTCTCATAATGCAATCCCTCTTGAATTTCAAGCACAATTACCTTACTTTTCAGCAATTGCTATTTTGCATTATGAAAGTATGTTGCAGAATGACAATGGCAATAAAGACAGTACGGGTATAATTTCAGAGAAATAATAGGAATATCATGACATAGTGTAAGGAACAATTCCTTACTCACAGTATCCACATGCAAATATCTTACCACAACATAATATAATGGAATTCTAAAGACAGGTGATTTCATGGGTTTTGTATCAACTCTGACTAATTTGTAGCCAAAGATTTGGGTATTTAACAGCAACATGTTTAAGTCATGCTGTTACCTCTTCTGCCAGTTATATCACCAAGGAGATGCAATATGAGAAATGTCTTTGCTTTCTCTAAGCTGAGCAAATCTGAGGAACAGTGTTAATTGTAAAAACTGGAGAAGAACTTTAGTAACACTTCATTAATTTAATGAAGAACAGAATGTAACCTAGGAATAGTTTATCTGTTAATATGCTCCTTTTGACTTGCTACTACCAGAGTAGTTCACTAAAAGCATTACAGTGATTTGAAATGTCAGAACAAGCCTGTGGAACTTTTGGACAATTTCTGCTCAAAAATTTTTAATGAAAAAAATGTATCTGTTAAAATTTCAATTTTACCATGACATTCAAATTTGTTTTACGTAATTTTAAATATAATATTTCTTCTTGGGGCAAGTAGATCTGATTCTTGACATTTTTATTTGCAAAATAAAATCAAAAACTGTTTCAATATTTGTTTGCCCCGGTGTTAGTCCCTAAGGAAGCATGTAACAGCATTTGTTAGGATGGCTCATAGAGCTTTTCTACAGAGAGGAATCACTGATTTAATTATATCTCCTGTAAAATAATTCAGTTTCCCATCTGAATGCATGACTAAAGCTCCTAGGGCAGATTATACTATGATTTAGCTTACCCTACATTTGGACTTCACAGTGCATATGGAATTATAATAAATCCCTGTGGTATTCAGGTTTGTATCAAACTGAGAAAAAAAGCAAGCATCCAACAGTAGCTTGATGAATTAAAGGAAAACACTGTAACAGCAATAGTCACATCCATAAATCCTCCCTCCTACCCCACCACTCCCAAGCAGATCCCTGATGGAATGGTGACAGTAACTAAGACTGAGCTGCTGGGGAGCTGCACATCCCAGACAAAGAGTGATCAGTCCTGCGCACCTCAGAGTGTGTGCACACAGCATCCTTCTGCCCAGGGTACCCCAGATAGTTGGCCCACAGTGATTTAATTGCAATATGTTAGCAGGAATGATTGCAAAAACTAAAATTAGGATGTTGCTTAAAGACAAGCTTTTTAAGCTTCCAGTGCAGGGATAATTTGATGCTTTGCCATGAAATTCTGATTCAGGATGAAAATAAGAGTTGGAATAATTAATTTTCTTTGGGAAAAACAAAAAAAAAAAACACCTCTGCCCCCTATTACCTGTATTATACTTACTTTATTTAAGGGTCATGAAAAAAAAATCATAGATCAAATGTCCTTAATTATGAAAAATCCCCCAAAGCCTCTGTTTCTAGGAAAGTAGAATTTTTGCAGTTCTTGCAGAACTGAGTAAGCAGTTATGCAGTAGGACAGAAATGTATGACATTTGGATAGAGTGAAAATAAGATAGAAACGGGAGATGAAGTAAAATTGTCCGGCTGATCTATTTAAAACTGACCAGGAATTTAAAGGATATTTCTAACATCATTAAAAGTAAAATTGACAGGCTGCGGTATTACACATTGGCTTCCCCTCTGCCGCATATTTTCCCCCTATCTGTGAATGCTCTTTTAGAGCCAGGATCAGGTTATCCTGGTGTAGCAGCCCAAGAACATCACTTCTGAAGATCCTCCTTGGGCACCTGGCAAGCCTCACATGCAGTCTAAAGGTGTGAATGCACCCTGGGGTAAGCTGGCTTACCCAGGTAAGCTTCACCACCAGCAGACTCAGATACCACCACAAAGATGTCAGGATCACCTTAGTTTAGTAATGGGGGCACCCACATAATGCAGAAAACTTTCTGTGTCTGCTTTTTTTTTTTTTTTTTTTTCCTTTTTATTTCTGCAGATTACAGAATCACAGAATATTCTGGGTTGGAAGTGACCCACAAGGATCATCAAGTCCAACTCTTAAAGGAATCTAACTCAGAACTTTGGTGTTATTACCACTATGCTCTAACCAACTGAGCTAACCTCAGGGTAAGATAAGGTCATATAAAATATTTATAACTAAGATTTAATGGCATCTGGTTTTTAAAAATCTTGGATTAACATTTTACCATGTGGTTCTTTATTTGTTCTGTATTGTATAGAATTTTCTAACACTTGTATAAAAATATTTTGGCAATATCTTGAGAAAACAATAAACAGAATGATCTGAAATATGTGTTCAATCAAAAAGGAAGCAAAGCACCACAAATCACACAAATATAGCAAACAATAGCTAGAGTAAAAGAAGGAATATTAAAATAAAAAGCATGATTATATTGTGTAAAATCATGTCAAGACACATCTCTGAAAAAGGAGATTAATTTAATTACCCCTAAATGGCAAAATCTGAAAAACTGCCAGAAGAGTATTTAAGAGTTAGATGGAGAAAAGTTTAATAGAGAAAATATAGTTATGAGGCCCAGAGTATATTTGTGCAAGTTTATGCTGACAAAAATAAAAAAAGGTACCTATCATAACAGTCCAGTAAATAACCTAGTTAGAACTTTCTTACTCTTCACTCAGGCTCAGCAAGTACCTCTCCTGACACAGGGGAGAGAAATCTGGAAATGGTAAACATGTGAAGTAAGCAAAACTTGCAATGTGCTTCCCAGAGCCAGCAGGAAGAGGCAGAAAGGATAACAACTTCTACAAGTTTTACTAGTCTATTTTGGTTTTTTTCCAATGCCAGTGCTTAGAACATGTTGAGTCATCATCAGCTGTGGAGATTTCACTGAATTTGATTGGATATTTTCATACATTTTGAATGCCATCCCAGGCCAGATTTGCAATCTTCATTCAATTAACTGTCATGTTCAGTCCAGGTCCTGTTCCTGTGCACCATATGTGTCTTTATTTTGCCTGGTGCCTTAATCTGCAAGGTGCCACAGATGTACTCATGTGCTCATTTGGCAGCTGCATCATGAAGTCTTTTCTGACCAGCTATTTTCAATGTTTGTATCAACTGAAAACCAGAAATAAATAGTGATTACAAAAGGCAAATAATACTCATTTTATTGCCCAGTGAAGGCAAAGTTGGGACAATAGCAGAGCAGCTGTTTGGCATACTTTCTGGGATTTAGAATCCCTAGCAGAAACCTAAGCACATGTGTGTCCATTTGTGAGAATCAGCTTGGATGTTTGTGCCAGAGCTTTGTAGCTGCCAGCATTTCTATGCTCTTTATGCTGGGAAAAGTGTCAGCTTGCCTATAAATGCTAGATAAGCAAAGGCTGTGAGCACATTTAGGGGAATGACCAGGGAAAAAGCATTTTCATTTATTCACTGTTAGCACTGAAAAGCAACAAGGAGTGAAATATAACCACTGTCACAAGCATGAGAAGGATGGCACCCTGGGAAAGGCATTAGGCAATCAGCAAAAAACTCATTTCCAGTCTGATGCCTCTTACATTATAAGATACTTTTCTGAGAAAACCTACAAAAAATTAGACGTCTTTCTTTGGTATCTGTAATTAGCTCTTAAGAGAAATATTTCTCCCTCTATGCAATTAATGGACATACTAAAAAATAATACATAAAATAGATTATAATATATATAAAATATATGTTAGCTATATGCTTTGACAACTCCTTTTAGAAGAGGTTAAATCTGATTGCAGATGGGTGAAGCTTATGTTAAGATACTTGTGAATATTCCGTAATTAAAGTGGTTTATTTTTAGAATGAAGTCCCTGATATGACCCCTACAGTTCTGTTATCATTATGGCATGCAAAAGAAATAGTAATTTGTCTACCTTACAGTAAATCCTTCTCTGTAACTGCATTTTGATTCCTTCTCATCTGATGGTATTGGTGAGTATATTGACAGCTGTCACTTCTCTTCCAACTTATTTCAGTCTGTGCCTGGCCTATATGTATTATTCTCTCAAAATTCCACTTGTGGAGAGGTACCATGACTTTAGACTGCTAGAAAAAGCTTTGAATTTCTTATTTGAATTGAAACTATATAGTACCATAGTATATAGTTGAATATTAAAGAGAATTATATATATATTTGTGTCAACAGAAAAAAAAAAATGAAAGAGAGAGAAAGAAATTATACCAAGACTTCAGTTCAAATAGATCCACAGAATATAGAGGACACATTATTGCAAAGGTAATGGATTGTGCCACAAATTAAGAAGAAGCAAATATAAGTTTTCAATGTAAAAATATGCATATTCTTGTGTGGTAAAAGAGGTACTTGTGAGTGGAGGGTTTAAAGTGCATTTCTCACAAGAATGCGAAAATACATGGTGATATGGGATACCACCTAAAATAATGGCTAATCACTTTCTGACTGTTTGAGGGTGTTTTATTCTCTTTTGATAGGAAGTGCAAACTGTCATCATTGGCTGAATGACAAGTGGACTAATTGATTGCAGCAGCAATTAAGTAGTATTTTTTTGTGTTTTTAAAGTGGTGAATAGCTCTAAATTCTAAACTTAAGCCAGCAAGACAGCCTCAATTGTGTCATGAATTAATTATGAACTGCATAATATCCATCAAAGAGAAATGTCTGACCTATTGGAAGGAAAAGCCTCGAGCATACTTTGAGTCTCTCTTTCTCACTTTATCTGTTTACTTCCCTTTCTCTCTCTTCTGCTGACACAGAACTTTCATTCCTTTCTAGTAAATTAACCTATTTGCCCCCTGCCTGGGCTCCTACCTCACTAAAGTCTTGGGTAGACATTTCTGATAGCACAGTTCAGTTGACTTGATTGTCTGTATTCTAGTGTACACTTCATCTGCATGTTTATGCTGCATGTTCTTCAAGGTACCAGTACTCCATGTCTGGCCAGGCAAACCTGGAGTTTCTTCTTATTTCCTAGTCATAGCAATAATCAACATTATTAATAATAACAGGTATTCTATGTATTTAAGCAGAATTCATTACTATTTCTTCACTTGCCACTAAATTTTTGTTACTCGTATATGAAAACTTTTTTTTTCTGGTAGAATTAACTTGAATGAGTTTGCCAGTGATACTAATTAGGAGAAGCTGTGAACACCCTTGAGAGCAGAGGGGCCTTAAAGAGAGATCTGGATATCATCAACAATATGAAATTTAGCACGAACAAGCACCATGGGACAGGATAATCCAGGTTATAGATATGGGGAATAAAAAGCTGGAGAGCAGTCCTGCAGAAACTGATCAATGGGTCTGGGTTGGTGGTAAATTTAATATCAGTCAGCAGTGTCCTGGTGGTCAGGACAGACAACCATGTCCTGGGATGCATCACCAGCTAGGCAAGGGAGGAGATTTCTCTCCTCTGCTCTGCACTGATGTGGCAGAACCTCAATTACTGTGTGCAGTTTTGGGTGCCTCAATATAAGAAGAAAATCAAATTATTTGAGTGTGTCCAGAAGAGGGCAACCAAGATCGTGAAAGGTCTCAAAGGCAAGAATTTCAAGGGGTGGCTGAGGTGAAAGGTGCTTTGCTCGTCTTGGAGAAGGGAAGGCTGAGGCGTGACCTCATCATAGTCTACAACTTCCTCAAGGTGGGCAGCATGGAGGTGGAGCTGGTGTTGATCTCCTCTCTCTGGAGACCAATGGTAAGACACAAGGAAATAGGATTAACTTGTATCAATAGAAATTCAGAATAAATGTTAGGAAAACGTTCCTCATTGAGAGGATGGTCAGTCACCGGCTCCACTCCCCAAGGAAGGGGTAATGGCACAAATCCTGTAAGAGTTCAAGGAGCATCTGGAGGAAGCTGTTAGTCATATGGGCCCTTCCAACAAGAGATCTTCTGTGATTCTATGATGCTATGAATTAAGGAATAGGAACTTATAAAAAGGCAGGACAAATTAAGAAATTAGGAGGCAGACATAATTTGCTTATAGAATTTGCTTATTAGACTGAAGAATTTATTTTGATTTGAGGCCAAAGTCCTTCACAGAACATATATTTTACAATTTGTGTTTTGATTTGCCACAGGATTTAAATTCTTTTAATATTATTAACTGATTAATCCAGTGATTGACTCTGTTTTCAAAATATAAAAAAGAAATGAATGAAGAATTCTTATATATTGGCAATTTTCTCAGCTATTAACTGCTTTGCTTCACTGCATGTTTTTAGAAACATTATAACCATTTTCAGAACCTAGATGTCTTTTTAAAGTAATATTAGTTATGTATTACAACATATAGGAGCATGCTTCACATCTCCCTCAACAAAAAATATACCAACCACTTGCCTTAAAATCTCTTTTGTCCGTAGTCTTTCAGGTAACTGTTCCACCCAAAGCTAGAAGCTGTGTCCAGCATATGGTTTAGAGGTTGGCCCTATCCTGTGACCTCTTGCAGCACCTTTAGAGGTCATTCAGCCACTGTTGTCAGTCTTCCAGTCCACCACTCCCACAGATTCTTCCTCTTCTAATTTCCAGCACTCCCGAGGCCTATGTCGTCTCTCTGCTCTCTGCCTTGAATAGAAACAAGGCAGATTCCCTGAAGGCTGTATTGGACATTAAGGAAGCACAATATGAACAAAGTAATAGGGATTCAGGAGCTGTGGCATAAGTGCTAAGCAGCTTAGGGCTTAAGAGCTCTCAAAGCCTGGTTCTCTCTCTCTTACAGGCCTATGACCTGTTACCATGTCTGAAGGACAAGTGTGATGCATTCTTTGATGCGCCATTTTAAAGTGAAATGCAGTCATGCAATCTTTCTCATGATAGAAAAATTTAGACTTCCTGGATGGTTGGAAAATACAGTGTGCTCTAGAGAGGTGACTGCTATAGATTGGGATCCTAGACTATGTGGTTAATGTGAATAGTTAATGTGAATAGTTATGTGAATTAATGACCACAGAACCCATTCTGTTGACTGTCACTAAGGTCATTGTTACTTTCACTAAGGTTGCACTGGATAACATGAAAATCCAACATAAGAATCCACTAATAGATAAGATACTACTAAACATCTTACACATCTTAGTCCTATATATATGATATTAGTGTATATATATTAGATAGATATGTATTTCTTAAAAAGTCCAGATGATAAAGCAGAAATGAAGAAATATATAAGAAACAAAATTAATATCATCAAAATTAATATCATTTTGCTTTCCGTGACAAATTTGAATAAAGGAGGCAAAGTAGGTGAAGAAAAATTACAAAGATTCCAATTATTGCTATTAGTAGTGTCATTAACAGCCCACTCCAGCCATGGAATTTTAATGTGTTTCCTTATTCCACTACAAGTAATTGCATCCACCCAGAAAAACTGGTTTTATTTTCTAAATTGCGTAACCAAAAATTGTCATCTATTGTTTTCTTTCTGCAAAGAGGTATAGGCAATCTGTAAATCAATTTACACTTTACAAATTGTATTACCTCAGATTCAGAGAATGTCAACGGACATGATTAAAGGACAGGCTATAACACTTGGCAAAAATTTAGCATTTATTTTGATGGGTAATTTCTTTCTATTCAGTGGTCAGCTTTACAGGCCTGCTCAGAGTTTCCACAAGAACAACAAAATTAAAAGAACATAAAAGCAAATGTACCAATGAGGAATGATTTAGATCCAAAAAGTTACATCTCTTAATTTTTCAAAGATTTATGACCTAAAAAAGGCTTTGTAAAATCTGTGTGGGTGGGTTTTGTTTCATGTCACAATAAAAGCAGGAATAGAACTGAGACCTTTGAATGTACTTTGAGCTTTGAGTATTTAGGAAAATAAACACCTTTACTAGCATGTGCATTAGTTATCCCATTCAATAGCTACAGATATTTTTCTTTAAAAAAACACAAACCCTGTAGCACTTGCAAAGATAATAATCAAGAGCAGAGGTGACATTTTACACTCTGTTCTCTCACTGAGTTATTATATGACCTCTGAAGAGGAACATACTTAACTTTCCTGAACCTCTGCTTACTTTTCTTACTTACTTACTGAAAAATATAATGATTTTAGTTATATTAAAATCTCTGCAACAACTGGACTTAGTACCATGAAATTAATTTAATTAATTTATTCTCCTGCTTGAAGATAAACATGCACTAAAAGCATATGAAGATTGGGGCATATGAAAGTTGTAGAGTCATGCCTTAAAGAAATGTGAATATTCCATGGAAAAGTTGTACAAGAGATGTTAAAAAGTAATAACTCTGAAGTACACAAATTTGTCATCCATCAAAAATTTATGTTTCAGAAGGAACAGCTCTCAGCAGATTCAGCTCAATTATGGGAGGCAAAGCACCTTAAGCATTTGGGCACAACTAAACTTTCATATGTCCATGAATAACTCTCAGCATCCCTGGAAATAATGACCTCAATATATATCACTGTATGTTTTACAACATAAAACATTCACATATCTGCCTCTGCATACCTAGATCACTTAATTGCAACCTATCGTTGGCATCATTTTAATGTTCTGAAATCAAGGGAGTGTGCATATCTCCAAGCAGAGGAAAAAAAACCCTGGTTGATTCAACACTCCTACTCAGGCCTTGACAATTTTTAACAATTGCACGTTAATCACATTTTTTCAAAGCAGATTGACTAGTCAAAAGTTTCTGAAAGTCACTAACATTTTTTTCTACTTGCTGTGCCAAAATAACCATGACAAATTTCAAAACTTTGTTGTTTCAATTTAAGGTTTTTTGCTGAATTGAACTATAAATGACAGACTTTTTAAAAATATGTTTTTGCACTCATCACAAGACTCAACTTCTAGTGCTTCTGAGATTTTCAAGCTCTTGCTGTCTCAGAAAAAAAGTTAACACTTTCTAAATATTTTTCACATATGAATATCCATCATAAGCTCAATACATGCAGTTGTTTCCAAAGATGTGGAAACATAGAAACCTAGTAACTTGAAGGGTACCATAATTATTACTAATATTTTTTTTGTTCTGATTCTGTAAGGTTCTTTTCATGATTTTTAAATGAATCTAACAACATGTAAATGGTTCAAGTAAGCAATTCATTATATTGCAATTATTCTCCCTCAAGATAATCAGCTTGGTCATTTTCTTTTTTCTTTTTTTTCTTTCTTTCTTTCTTGACCTTGATTCTGAAATACTTTGTCATTTTGGAAAAGGAGCACATAAATAAAAAATGAAGTCTTTATTTAGTTGGATGGACTAGACTTAGAATTAGGGTAGTTTACTGACATGTTTTGTTAATTTAACTAACTTAGCTAACCTTATTACTGATTTAACATATTTTGTAAATCAGAACCCTATTTTACTTGGCAAGGAGAGCACATAGTTAAAATACAGTTCCAAAGCAGGGAGTTTAACTACATTTTAATGGGATTATTCACTGCTACTTGCCAATATGAGTAAGATTTTCACAAACTCATCCAATGCAAATAGAACATGGCTGGGAACTAGATGGAAAAATGTTTTCACAGATAATCTCATCAACCATATGCACATTCATGGAAATAACATGGGGTTTAGGGGTTTGGGGGTTTTTTGGGTTTTTTTTTTTTTTTTTTGGTATGCAATGATTCACTAGATAGCAAAGGCCACTAGGTGGCATTTGTGATTTATTAGGCTGGAAGAGCTGGTTTAAATATTACATCTAATCCTTGGTTTCAAGAGAACAAGACATTTATCATTCCAAAGCATTTAATTCAAGGACCTCCCTCCATAATTAGATAAATGCATAGAATTTGCACTTCTGCTACATCATTTGGAAACTGACTTTCTGAAGTTTCCATTCAAGCCCTAGATGTTCTCAGGCATGTATTCCCTGACCCCACAGCACCAGCTTACGTAAGTAATTACTTGTCTACAATTAAGCTGTAAATAATGCAATCACTCCATTCTTGTCCTGTCACTCTAGTCCCAACCACAACAAATAGGACTAATCACATACTTACTCGAGTGTGTAATTATTTACAGTTAAACTTCTGTCACTTTCACCCTGTTTGGAAACAGTAGAACACAACCTGTAATTAGCAAATGTTGCTGCAGGCACTTTTACTTGGAAATAAGCCATGGATTCAGCACCTATGTGAGCAAAGAGGTAAACCCTTTGATCCAGGATTCTGGCATGGATTCTTCCCCTTGAGGTATTCTATTATCAGCTCCCAATAAAGCAGAGAGATCAATGAATTATTATTATGTCAAATAGCTCTCTAGAAAATCCCTTGACTCCTCTTTGTCAGAGGAGATGCTCTTACAACATGGTTATATGCATGAATATATATGTATAAGTACAGACCAATGTTATACCAATGTATATATATTAATGTGTATCTGAAGATGTAAGAATTAATCAGATATTCATCTGATTTTGATTTTCTTTGAAATGACAGAAAAAATCTTGGAATTCACAAATTAAATTGATGGATATAGGACTTGATTTATCACTTTTTTATATGGTTAATTCTCACTTCTTTCCTTGGTTAGAACCTGACACTGTGATAAAAGAAATCATTCTTTCTTGAAGAATCATATTCAGCAAAACACAATTGTATTAACAGGTGCAGAAACAACTGTATGCTAACATGTCACTAAAAAACTAGCCATAAAGCAAATGCCTTTATGTCATGCCCTGGTCTGTAGTCCTGAATCCTTCCAACTCAGGGATCATTGTCTCATAATGTGCTGAGCACATCACACGTTACATTAAACTGTATTTGCCCTCATTTCATACGGATGCAAGTTCTGCCCCACGTACCCAGCCTGAGCTGCTCCTTACTCTGTCCCAAGGGCTGGCAAAGAACTACTCAGCCTGAACAAGGAGGCAGAATTCATCCCATGGAGAAGATTGGAAAATTAGAAAGAACTCATTTGCCACCTGCCCTTAGCAGTAATTCCAAAAGCAGATGGAATATGAGATTAAAAACAGGAGCTTATTTTTGCTTACTGGCACATACACAGACTATTTAGAAGAAAGACTGGGTAAGAACAGGCACAGAAAATAATTGCCCTAACACTTGTTATCAGTTTATGAAAGACAGTGGACAGTTCATTTCTACTTTCCCTTCTTCCCTGTTTCATCCTCAATAAGCCTGTGTTTATTTTGTAACTGTTCTCACAGATGAAAGTTGTTTTACACCCAGAAATCAGGGTGAGTCGACAAAACATAACATAGATTTTAAATAAGCATTTTGTGGGAATATACTGGATTTAAAATTCTTCATTGAATTATTTAATCGATGCGTTGGTCACTATCAGAGGTGGGATAACTCCCTGTATGAGACCCTCCTTGTTTTGAGTCAAACAGATGTTTTTACTGGTATGAAATAGATTTTTTACTGATATAGGTCAGTGCACGGAGGTGAGGGGTTTAGCTTAGAATCTTTCAGTAGACACTGGATGAAAGGAACAAAGGGATTCAGAATACAAGCTATTCTGAATCCCTTTTGAGATATGAATATTCAGAGTTATATAATATAAAACTGGAAACAATGAAAATTAGTTATTCAGTGTGCCTACCAGTCAGTCTGTAGAAAGGAAAAGCCGGAGGATTTCCTTCATAGTCCTTTACAATGTCTGGCAAGCAGGTTTGGATAAAGTGCCCAGGTATCCAATTACCATGGAAACAGTCATACTGGATGGAGTCTGTGGCACTTAGCTAGTTAGTAGTCAGTTGCTGTTGAATTACAGTGATATGAAATTGCTGTAGTCTCAAGATACTTTTTGAAATGGCAGTAGCTGCCTCCCAGTATAATGACTTACTTGAACAGTCTATATCAGCCAGAACAAAATACTCAGTATAATGTTTCCAGCTTGACAGATATTCTGTTAGGGAGCTATTGTTTGCTGTCAATATGATGCAGGGAGAATGCAGACATGCTGGCCTTTGTTTACTTTTTTAGCTGCCTGCTAAGACCATGACCTTTTGCTGCAGATGGTATACATACATTGAATATTTGTTTAAACTGTCTTCCCACCTCTGACAAACATAACCCTCTGGACTGCATTATGCAAATGAGCTGCAAGGGACATAAAATAGAATTTTATATTTTTCTGCCGAGTAATGCTTCCCACATCTTTGTATTTACGACACTTTAAAAAATATGTAATCCTTGGAGGAAAGTGAGCGATTCATGTAGTTATTGCATATAATTCTTCCACAACACTAGAAAGTCTGTCAAACTGTCTTTGCAAGCTGCCACTTGAGTAGCTGCCCTTCAGAGTCCTAATTTCCCTTTCCTTCCCCTCATATCCGACTAAGATCATTTACAAGACTCTGGTAACTGCATCTGAAATCAGTCCTTGTCAGATCATTAAAGATTTGTAAACTGCATGAGGGAGTAAACTACAAGATGTGTTGATAAGGAGTTGGGTATACCAGTAATGAACATTACCAGTTTCTTTTTATCATTTGAGGGTAGAATATGCCTCAATGATTTACCTGCACATTAAACTTTTTTCCCAAGTAAACCAGCTGCTGATCCTATTCTCTTTCCACAGTATATTAAACACATCCTTGTGTTCACCAGCAAGAACAGGAAAATAAAGTACATTAGGATTTTTTCTTTACTATCCAGAATTCTGAATATTAAAAAAAAACGGTTGATCTGTAGTAAGTCATCAGCACTGCAAAATACATGCAATAAAATGCATTGTATTAAATATCTTTTGTCTCTCCTAAGGTATGTGTTTCATAGAGAAGGTCAAGCTTTCTCTTCACAGTTCATTAAAAACATTTGCTCCATTTTGGTTCATGTTCTTTTTCTAAAATGTAAGATTTTGAGTTCTTAAGTTCAAAGTGATATTTAATTTTCTTACAAATCCATATGATTTTTTTTGCCAAAATGTATGTAAAACTGAACTAATGACATCTTTAAGTTTGCAATCCATCACACTGAAAACCAAGAAATTGATATATGCAATATGCTGAAGGTTTCAACAAAGTAAATGTTACACTTCCAAATCTGCAGAGATTTGGAGTGACTTGTTAGAAGCTGTCATGAATTACAAAACTACTTTTTAAATCCAGAAGGTTGTCACAATATTTGAGTTTTTTAAACTTTCCTGTGTTAAAAACTACAGGAACACAGATAAAATATGTGCCTCAAGATAAGTCTTAATCTGACTGCTGTTTTCTTTAGCCCTGAATTTATTGAAAGAATGTACAGGATCCAGAATATGGATGGTATGGATGGTCCTCCACAGCTGAAGGTAAAAAACATAAATTGGATACAGTTTCAGTATTAAGAAAATAAATCTTAAAATATGATTAGGATGAAAATTTGGAAATCCCTAACATGGTTTCAGTTATTGAATAATATTTCAAGGTGAAATAACACACATAAAAGCTTTCTGCCTTTTTTTCAATAGAGGGAAGAAAATATTCTACGTGATATCTGTTTCTTATCCTTTCCAGGCAAGATTAGGAATTTGGTCATTAGTCACTTGTAACTAGGTGAGGTAAATCCAGCAAATTTATATTTTTTCCAATGTAAGAAATTCCATATCAAAACACATTTTTATTCTTTTTCATTAGTTTTAGGGACCAGATTTCCTAATCATTTATTCACATTACAGATGTGGGTCCACTTCTGCACAACCAAGTTGACCTCCTAGATAAATCCAAAATGAAGAACTCAGCATTTGGTAAAAAGTGGATGCTTGGCTTTTGGCATAAACTTTCTGGAGCTGTAATTTGAAACTTTAAGGAGCTTGTTAATCTGTGGCTGAGTCATTGACCCCCAGGTAATACTAAACATCCACATGGGGATGTGTTTTAAAAAGGTTTGAGCCTCATAACTTTACAGCTCCAGCTAACAGTTTGAAAAGAAGTGCTAGTCACCTCAGGGAGGGCTACTTTAAAAATAAGGTGCTTTTTCTTGAAAGTAAATGACTACAGAATCTCAGATGTTGGTCAGCCTTAGGTGGTCTCACAAAGTCTGTGTGGGGAAAAAAATGCAGGCAAAGGAAAGAAGGCAGCAATTCCATAAAATTGGATTGTTGGAAAAATATTCTTAGAAGAACTCTGTCAGGGAAGGCTATAAAATACTGAGATTTTCTAACATAACTGTTGCAGCATGGAAAAAGGGCAAATCTTTATTTAAAGCAAAAATAGCTGATTCAATAGGTTTTTTTAAAGATATTTCTCTGAAGTTCTTATTGATTGTCACTGCTGAAATAATATAACAGCAAGTGTCAAAATATAAAATAACTTCATGTTGTATCTTCCCCATGGCACAGAACTATTCATTTCCTGTACCATATGTTCATAAAGTAAATATGACACTTATCAAAGGTAAACAAATAAAAATTAATGGATTTATGTTATTTATTGTACAATTTATGTCTGGCATGGAAACTTTCAGTTCCTTTTTCTCTGCTATTCACTTGCACAATTGTTCATTTAAAGAATTTCTACTGAAAATTCAGAAGACAATAAATGTCTATCCACTTTCATGCTAAATGAATTGATTTTGTTTAATGTTACTGAAATGAATACAAAATGAATTAATCATCATTAGAAAGATATGGGAATGGTTTACCCTTTAAGCTTTAATATACTGCTTGGTTGTATGACATTAGATATGAATCCATAGTTAAGCCCCTAGATGCAAGGATTTGGGAAGTATTGGGAGGTATCTACATCTTTAACTAGACTGGAGAATTTTGCTCTTTTGAGTTTTTAATGTTCTTAATTGGTATGTTTCCTCTTAGCTTTTACCACTCTCTTGTGTCAGAAGCCAGAAAGAAGTTGTGTCTGCATAAGCTTGTTTGGACACGTGAACTCTGGTGCAAATTAAGGAATAGTGGACAAGACTTGAGGATGGAGACAGATGTGAATAATATGTGCTTCTTCCATAAGTTAAATACAGAAACTTTTCAGGATTATTTCTTAAAGCATCCCCACAGGTTTTCTTTCCAGTCATCAATTCAACTTAAAGATGTTTCCTAAATTATTAGCCAAGGTACCTTTGCCTATTAGAGGACAACAAAATGTAAATTTCCAGCCATTTTAAATGTCTGGATAATTGTTTTCATAATAAATACCTTATAGCTCTCTATTTATTTCCCTCTAATTTTTTATCACTGCCATCCCCTTGTTATTTTCTGACATTGCAGTACTGGATAATATTGTGACCTACAGAAAAGTAGAATCACAATAATACAGAATAAGACAACATAGGAGGGATCTTAAGTAGGTGCTGCCTAAGTTAAAACAGTCACAAGGTCTGACAAAGTTTCTCAGCACTTTAAGCATCATGTCTTGAAAACCTCAAGACCAGACACTTCACAACTGTTATGGGCAATCTGCTACACTTCTTGACAGTCCTGATGAAGAAATAATTCCCTTAAATCCACTCATATTCCTGCCATAAGCCAATGTGAAGAGACTGACTCAGGTTTTGTGATTACTGCCTCACAGGTATTGCCAGGCTGTTATTTTATTATTATTGCCACCTGGCACCTTCCCTCCTCTGGGCTGAACAAACTTGATTCCTCCTCTACTTTATCATCATGCTTTAGCCACTTTACTCTTCCTCAGTTACTGCTTTTGCCCATTAAATTTACTGGCTTCAGGAAAACTGGATGAATGTGTCCAGCATGGATTCCATCCTGGAGAACAAAAACAGTGTGTGGCTGGGTATAAACATGTGCAGTAATTTTCCTAGTCCTGTTCTGCTGAGCTACTTCCAAACATCAAAGTACAGACCTTTAGAAGTAAGCAAAAGAGAAGTCAGTGCTTGTGCACTACCATATTTTTGAATACAAAAAGATTGTTTCTCCTTTCAGAAGCACTTGAAAGAAGAAATAATAGCTATTGGTAGACATATGTGGTCAGTCACTGCACTAAATATTGCAACAGATGTATGACAGGGAAAGGCCATGTCAGATGGAGAACTGTTTGGCTATTTGTCTTCTCAATGTAATTTTTCTGTCTCTTCTTATCTAGTTCAAATTTCCTGGAAGGAAATGTACAAATCTGTCCTCAGAAAAGACCTGTCTTTGAATTCAAACTTCAGTGAAATAGTTAATGCCCTGACCACACATTCAGACTTTTGTTCTAACTATTCTCAACTTAATAGTTCTGCTTGACAACCAGAATTTTATTATGAATTGCCCAATAGAATTATAATGTAAACTTACACAGTGAGGTAAATATTTCTCTTCAAAATGTGTAAGGTGAATAACTGAAAATAATGTTACATGATCATAAGAAAATTGCAGAAGAGTCTTCATAATTTTCAGTAAACTGCTGCTTATTTTGACAGCAAGATGAAGAGGACAGCACTAATACCAGCAAAACTGAATTTCTGTGATCTGATGTGTGATAATTTTTCTGCAAGTGAATAATAACAATAATGGCATCACACTAGAATTGTCCTTTGCATACATAGTTTAAATAAAGACCTCTGGTCCACTAGGCCTTGCTTACCACCAGTAAGTGAGGCACTTGCTTTGAAGGTTGGTTCTAGCATCTGCATAAGCATTCCAGCATGTAAAAACCTTGTAACAACCAGATGATGCTTTCAACGTGTGATCTGCTCTGTATAACACTGTCATCATGAGAAACAGTTGAATACCAATTTATCTGCAGCTTTGCTGAAAGGTTTATAGCACAGTGAGTAGTAATCACATTAGCTGCCTTTATCACTTGGACTGTACATTACATTAACATAATACAATTTTATAGCTTTAAGAAATATTAAACTGAAATGAAGGCAAGCAGTGCTTCACTAATGGATTTACAACATCTCTTATCCCTACTCAACTACAGTGTCTATAATCAGAGAGAATAATATTTGAACTTCTTTAGAAAGAGCTGTTCATTTCAAACATTGTGTTATTCTGCTACAGAGTTGCAATCTAATTGGTTTGTTGAGAGATGCAGAGACTGCTTTTGGTCCTTAATCCTGATTTTAAATTGCTCTAAGTTTTTATTCTTGTATATGTCCATAACAGAGAGACACATGCATATGCACATACTTCCATAAGAGATTTTGAGACAAAAAATCTCTTCACTACAAACATACTGGTGGTATGTAATAAGTATAAGTAATTATAAGTAATTTGTAATTTGTGAAAAGTAATTTGCCTTGAGTCCCAAAAACCTCTGATTTTCCTCTAGGTATCTGAAGTAGCTTTGGTTCCTCTGTCAGGGAACATCGATAAGTTAAATACACAGCAAAAGAAATTTAATTAATCTTCTTCTCGGCCAAATCCTCTCCTTGAAGTAAGGGAAAAGAACACAGCAAACAAAAGCAACTGTTCCTGTTCTAAAGGGAGTTTAAATGAGTAATAGGAGAAGTATATTTTCCTTGTTTCCACAGTCCCAGAGAAGCATGAAGCTTGAAAATAAGAACCAAAGGCATTACTGAATAAATCTTCATATACTTAATCTCTTATTATTTTTTATTTTTTGCCAATCCCAGTAAAAATAATTACTAACAATAGTCAGACACTGAAATTGCTCTGCAAACAGTTCACAAGAATACTTATATCTCCTGTCATCATTCCCTAACAGTCCCCTGTTTTTTCCAGGGCTATCAGTGTTCCTAAGCTTTCATTTAAAGTTATATTCAACCTCCTCACATGGTAAAGATCTGACTCACAGCTCAGTAGCTCTGGCAAAAATACAGGAGGAATCTAGAATCTTAGAATCTCTGCTCTAAGTCTCTTGCATCCTCTCATCATTCTCAGCATATTGTTTTGTTCTTCTGGAACTCAGTCAGCATTTGCAGTCACAAGCCCTGATTTATTCAGGCCAGACATTTCCATATTGACTTGGGAGCAGGGTCTCACACCAATGAGTTGCCCACACTGAATCTTTATGCCAGATATCCTTAGAAGTCACATTGTGCTGCTTGTGAGATTTATATGTAGGAGTGGCCCAAAAGTTCTTGGGTCATTCAGGTGAAGTTTTATTGATTTTTTTTTCTCCATTAGCAACTGTTTCATTTTTCTGTAACTGGCTTTTAGGAAAACAAAAAAGGAAGGAGAAGATATTTTCTGGTTTGTTTGCGTCTTCATGACCTCTCTAAGCTGTTCATGACAGTGAGATTGCTTGTTCATGCAATTTTACTTGTTCTGGAGAATTTGCAACAGGGATCAACCACATAAATGTATATTTATTGAGAGGCTGATAATCCTGCCAAACTTGTGGCTCTCCCAAATGCTCCATCTCAATTTACAAAAATCTGGAGTTGCACTAAGACTCAGAGACGAATTGGCAACCCCACTGGAATGAGCAAGTTTACTTTCTTGTTCAGGATACATTATTTACTCACTTTTACCAGAAATATGGGAACTTCCCTGTCTCTTCACCATCAGGATTTATGGCTTCCTTGCTTGTTTGATTGTCTGATGATATTCAGAGGTAGGTTTGGGAATTCTTGTGTTGACCCTTTTCGTACTGAAGTAAAAATTGTTAAACATCTGTCAAATGTTCACCTGTTTCTATTATTTTATCCCATCTATGTTTGGCTAGGATTTTTCATTCAGCTACTGTCTCTTCCCAATATCCTTCCAACTTTGGAGTTTATTTACTATGGTGACAGAAAAGTAAATGTCTTGAAAAAGTCTGATAAGAGTGGGGCATGATTATATAAAATTATCATCATCTTCCCTGTAGATGTACCTGGGGAGCACATATGTTTATTTGAATTTCAAACTGTTATATATACACACACACCTATATATATATATATATATATATATATATATATATTGCATTTCCCTTACATATTCAATGTTATTATGTGCTTCTTTCCTTCTTGTGCATAAAGAAGTTGCACATGGTCTTGCTGCTAAAATTTAACCTAAAAATAAACATAACTTTACTTCTAGTTCCAGATCAGATACTGACTGCAGCAAATGTGTTGCAGTTTTTTGTACCTCAGATTATCTAGATAGGAAATAGAGATGAAATGTTACTGAACTTGCCTCTTGGGGGCTATACAGTCACTTGCTATCTTCAGGAGATAGGCAAGAGATGGATGCATTACTAGCAACATTGAAATAAATCCACTAACTTCTTAGATGCAAAGTATATTGGGCTACCTCTAATTCAGTGAATCTGGTAAAAAAAAGTGCACATTTCTTGAATAACATCTGCCTGGACTTTGTGTGGTTAAATGTTACAACATTTATTACATCCTAATGCCAGAAGCCAGCAGTTGAAAGCTGTGATTCACAGAAAAAAGTGCCTCTGACCTCCTGTAATGGATGGCTGGCTCCCCTTTGGTCTCTGGGAGGGAAATGTGATGGGATACTGAATATTTTGATAGTTAATATATTTACTATTTAAAAACCAATTTGGACATTAAAAGAAGTCTTTATGTAGCAGATTTCATTCATCTCCCTAACACAGTAAGCTTTGATTTAGGCAATCAAGATTTTCTTTATATTTAATTGTGTACACTTTTTCATTCAGTCAATGAGTTGTCAGCTTTTCATGTATTTTTAAAGCCTCACGAGTAGATGAACTGAAGTGCTGTTAATTATCAATTAAATTTTCTCAGAGTAGATTGTAAAAAGTTCAGATGAGCCCAATTAGGAAGAATGAAGCTGCCTTCTGCACCTCTAGGCTCAATTATTTTTAAGTATATGATAGCACAGGAAAATAATCAAACTTTTCCTATCAATTATAAATGTGCTTCTTAAATGAGATGCTAAAAAGTCAGAAATGCATAATTCAAAAGTGAAATTAATAGAAATACATTACTCTTTGTTTGGCTTTTTAGTATCTGCATGGTCAAGTGCTATTTTTACAAAAGAGATGATTTTGTGGATTTGTAGACTCTTTTTAATGTCACAACATTTTTGGTTTAGAAGTTTTTCTACTAATGGATGCTTGCTGTAGAAATTCTACAACTGAATGCTTGCTACAAATGCTGCACTTCTGCTTGCCAGTTATAATTGTATTAGTATAAATTTGGATGTTTGTTTTGGTATTTGAATGCTTGGGGGTGTCAGTTTCATAGGGACCTGCAAAATTTCCACTGTTCCATCATACCTTTTCATTTGCCTCACACGATAAATAACTTTCCCCAGCATCATAAATGTACTTGATGTTTCAGAAGATCATGCTGACCCAAGTTTATTATCTCAGCACATTAAGGTATGAAATGAAATAAGATGGTGGGAATAATTTCAAAAGTTTAGCAAGGAGTGTGTAACTATTCTGGCCTAAAAAAAGAGATAGATTTTCTGAAAAGAGGTGTTCAAAGCAGTGAAGGATGCGTGCTGATCAGGATCTTTTTCTTTGCTAAGAGACATGAGACAGAAATCTATTCAAAACTGAATTAGAGCCTTATTTTGTCTTAAGGCTGAAGAAATAGACAACTTTGGATAGTATTGAGTCTTCCCAACCACTTTTACTGGTCTTGACTGAAATACCAACTATCTTATAGCTGGGTTTTGTCTCTGCTAGCTGCAATGAAAGATCATTCAAATACCACACTGACAGATGAAAGCATTTTACCTATCGGACTCAGTGTATTCATCAGGAGTTTGAAATAATTTTTTATTTTACTATTCTGTATCTCTTCCTCCTTTCTGTTTAACTCACTTTTGTATTTAAAAATAACATCCTTCTCTTAAGATTTTCTATCCCTTTGGTTATTCCAGTAGCACTCACCTTTACCCATGTAGATTGAAGTTTTGCTTCTCTTAATAGGAGTGATCACAGTCGTTTACCATATTTCAGAGAAGTGATGTGCACTGATACTAATATTTCAGGTTTTGCATTGGAAGCGTATCTCCCTGCATATTCTAGAGTGACACTTACCTTTCTCTTAGTTGGTTTCTCTTTGTGACATCTTCTGATCCACTTTTTCATTTGCTTCTCCCTGATGATCTTCCAGTTAATGAAAAATTCTTGGTTTAACTCTTAAATGTGCACCATTTAGGATACTGTGCTGTTACATTTAATCCTATTTCCATTACTCCATTCCTATAGTCATTCATTTCTTGCATGTTTTCAGGAAACAGATTAGGGCAAGGATTTATCTGTCTCCTTTGCAGTTCTGATGATGCCTTTTTGTTCCTAGACCTGCATCAGATTTATCTTTTAATGAAAATCATAAGCCCATATCATCTCCCTTATATTCTGTTCCCGAGGGCCTGCTTCTTATAAGCTTCCCACTCTCCTCTTCACTCTCTATTTTTTTCCAATTTAGATTATTTTGCATTAAACAGAACAGTTTTATTCCTAGAGAGACTTTCCATTTGCTGGTTGTAACTATTTGTATCAGCTTTCAGTTTGATGTTTGTACTGTACTGTGCACAACAGACATTTGCTTATGATAGGAGTATATGTGACAAAAGAAATATTTAAAAAAATATTGTATGACAACATGCAAAATCTCCTCAACATAATAAGAGAGTATTAAGTCTAAACTATGCACAGTACACCTGTCTTACTCTAAATAAACACTTTTACACAAATTGTTTCAACACAACAAGGAGACATCTGATGTGTCAGCCTGGAGACGCTGGACATTTTAATGTTCACTGCCTATAGCCATAATATCAAAAAAGGGTCATTAGTGGAGTGGTAGTTGGTCTCAGCTTTGAATTCCAGTTTATGATGAGAAAAATATTCCGGTTTTATTGTTTTAAAAGCTTTAAAGAGTGGTGGTGATTTAGAAAACAACTTCTCTGTGAATATGATTATTAGCATCTCTTTTTACTGTAGCACTAAAACATACATGTTCCTCTTTAAAATGTTTTTTACAGGACAGGACTGGCACACATACCCAATTCATATTCTGATGCTTTCTAACTATGAAAACAAATCTGAGATCTTTCTAAAACATAATTTCTAAATGAAAGAAAAGTACAAACCCTTGCAAACTCAGTCTTATTATTCCCCCCAAAATAAGCATAAGACTAAAAGTATTAATGTCAGTTAAAATCTTTCCTTCATCTCAGATATTTTTTTTAATTTAAAATAATAATGATAAAATTTTGAAAATTACCACTTTCTTTTACTTTCATAAATCTGGGTAAAATGTCTGGTTCTTCATTCCTTCTGGAGATCAATTCCTCTCAACCTACACTTCTTTCCAGCTTGTTACTCTCCACACAAGAAGCAGCTAGATATGATGTATGAAGACATGTTTTAAAACAGAGTCGGTTGTCTTGAAGCTCTGGTTTGTGTGATTGACCTTAGACATTTTTAGCTTTCAAGAAAGCCAGTATTTTCACTCCAGTGGTTTTTGAAGGACTGTCTCATGTGCCATCACAAAAAAATTAATGCAAAAGTATCTTTTCTGCTTAATCTAATTATTCATTCAATTTATTAATGTATCCATTTTATTGTCTGCTCCCAGAAGTAAATATTTTCCAGAATCAAATCATTCAACTTTCATCTCTACTTGTTTCATTTGTGGGGAAGGAGTATTTCAAAGTAATCAAAACCAGAAAACCAGTCCACAAATTAGGTTTTAAAACCACATCTTATTGTGCTTAGGCTTGATTTATAATACTTGAATACCAAAGGTTTGAGGAAATTTGAAAAAAAATGAAGTACAGCTAATAATGGCAAGTAATCATTATATCTAAGTTTACACTTTCACTATTTTCCTTGTTTAGTTTATAGTTTTAGCTAGGACTTGGAACAGAAGGATAACTCACACTCTGTGGTTTTACCTAAAAATTATATAACTGTATTTTTCTAAAACAAAATGCAAAAGTCTGAAGAAATTATTAGTCCACTCAGGAACAAACAATGTTATGAAATCAAAAGCACCCCCAACAGGTTTGAGAGTTTTTTTCAAAAGGTGTTGCTTTCATTTTGCTGTTCTTCCTTAAGCTCTTCATGTGCGTGCTGAGCAAATTGTCTCTGTAGTTACAGTTTTTCTGCCCACAGATAATGCATCACCATAACAATTCTCTTTTTGTACTGCCCTAAATGACTCTGCTCCCACAATACACCCTGACTGAGACATGGTTCCTATCTACCAATCCTGTACAATTTTTACAGTGGCAACTCAGTCTTACTACATTTGTACCACTGCTCAGAAAGGACACCTAATCTCAGCGTAGAGTACCATTTTACAACCAAGTGGCAAATTAAATCATACTGCTGGGGAACAGAATTAGCACTTACAGAAAAGTGAATGCTAATACATGTGGACTAGAGTCTTTCATGTCTTCATCTTAAACATTACTTGACATGTACTTTGTGTTTCAGTAGTTGGCTCAAACCCACACAAATATATAACCACTCAAAAAAGCACTTTACAGATAATTAGCACTGAACCTGTTTGAATTCTGAAAATACTTATTAACTTTTCTCTGAATCCAGAATACTGGCAATTTCTGAAGATGTGCATGGCTTTTTATTTTAAGTTTTAGGTTCTCTAGACATCTAGATTTTGGCCTAGAGTGTCTCATGTGCACATATTTCTGCAGCTACGTTGTACACCCCAGAAGCTTGCTGTGTCTCTGATGTGTGGCCCCTATGATCTGAGTTGCATATTCCATTATCTCATATATGGAACTCATTTGACAATTGCATTGTGAACACACATCTATACATCTATTTCTGCCTAAAAAGAGAACAGGAAATGAGATTAAATTTATTCTTTATTTATAAATTAACTCAACAGTTAATGGACGCAGCCAATTTGTAAAAATCTAGGTTTTGTGTCATACTCTGCTTTTAAATTTTTTTAAAGCGATTGTTAGTTATCAAATGATGGCAAAAAGTACTAATGAAAGGTATTTTAAATTTCTTTTGAAGTTGCTCTCTTTTGCACAGTATAATTAAATGCTTGCTGGGTCAAAGAAAAAAATACAGTAAGTAAAGCAACCACTAGGGAGAGAACTAAGAACTGAATATCAGTGTCATTGAACACCTTACACAATACCTTTTAATGCTAAATACAGCAGGGCAGTGTTCCTATTCTAGAATGCTCACTTATTGTGCTAGTTAGTGGATATTTGCTTAGAACGTGGATGAACATTCAAATTCCAGCAGGCACTGACACAGATGTTTTAATCCCTATGTTACTACATTAGAAAATGGGAGTATCAGAAAGTAGGTGATAGATTTCTTGAGAGCTCTATGAGACAAGATTTTGACAAGTGAATAGCTTCTGGAAGTACCTGAAATTGTGACACATATATCTATTCAGACCCAGACTGAGGCAACAGAAAATAGGCTCTTCCATGAGACTGAAAAGATGCTCCTTCCATTTGGGCTGCCTTTCTGGCTAGCCTAAACATGCCCATGATCTTTCTCTTGGTTTGCGCAGATTTCTTTCTAAACGAGCTAAATTTGTGCTGTAAAAAGTAACTACATAACTTCAGGCTGTCAAAATCACCAAGACAGTTGTATTGTTGTGTTAAAGACAACTAAAGAATCAGAGGACTGCTCCTTCCTCTGTATCACGTGGCTTGAATTATGTGGGCAATTTGTATGTCACACAGAGAACTTCAAGCTTCTAAAGATATTTGAGTTATATTCAGTTAGTTGTTCTTCTTTAGAGCTTTTCCTTCAGTAATTTCTGGCCACCTATATACTGGAATGCTGCCTACATAATGGTTAAGATGAAATTAAGCTTATCTGTCTTATTGAAAGGAAAAAATAAATTTAAAAAACCTCAATCAATAGACCAAAAAAATTCCACAAAATATTCAGATAATATATGACAACATGGACTCGGATAAACATATCTTTTCTGTGTGCAAAACTGCTAAACATCTCTACAGTAATTATTGCTAGGATAATGAACAGGTAATCTAGAGAAGATACTAATTTATTATTATTACTGCAACTTATTATCAAGAATATTCTAATTTCCTTGTAAATCTGAGTTTTTGTCGTACATTAAGTCAACGGTTTACAATTTTGCTTATAACAAACAATAAGAAACAAGTAAATCCAGTATTAAATGTAATTTTAAATGGATTTTTGTATTATATTTCAAATTATGTTTTTTCTACTGAATTTAAATTATTAACCTTAGCTTACTGATTAAAATTAAATGCCTTCAGCACATCAAATTTAGATATTTCAAAATGTATACAAAGAAAAGTTAATACAATTGCAGCAATAATGAACTACAACACTAAGAGGTGAAATAGCACTAGGGAGGAAAATTGCACCATTAAAAGTTTTATCTCAATGTGATAGACCACAGTGGCATTTGGGAGGGCTATAACTCAAGCAATAATACAGAATGAAAGTTAGTAATTTATTAAAAGGAAACTGTATCAATCAGATTTGCCCCATAAATTTGTGAATCAAATTCAAGTCTGAAAATAGACTGAAAATGCATTGGTGAGTCAAATGTTGCAATATATTTTGAGTAAAACCTTGGTTTTCCTAAAAGATTTATTTGAGAACAAGACTAACAACTTTTGCAAGACTTAACAGCTCCAGCCCCTGAATCTTTCTGCTAATGAAGCGCAATGAAGTGATGTACTAAGTGTGCTAAATTTATATATAAAAAACTCTTCATTAGAAATTGTACTTTTGCTGATTTTCACATGAGGTTAAACAAGTTAAAATGTATCTGGCAAATAGTATGACAATATTAGTTGATCCTTTCCTTCATGATAGCAAGTGGAGGAGAGGGTAGGCAGGCAAAGGATCTGAGGTGCTGCGAACAGAAGGGACATAGCAATCAAAATATCAGGCTGAAGTGGGATTGCCAGAAGCACGGGGATGTAAACAAAGAAGTGCTTGTGCCAAAGCCTTGTGAGGGAATTTCTTATTCTCTTCATGGGGAGTCAGCACACTTGAGTGCTCCCTGAAATGCCTGTACACCAATGCACACAGACCAGAAAACAGAAAGAATTGGGAGCCCGTGTGCAGTTACAGGATTATGACCTCATTGAAACAATGGAGATGTGGTGGGATAGATGACACAATAGAGTGCTGCAAAACACAAACACAGGCTCCTTAAGAACCACAGGCTGGGAATGCCAGAGGGAGTTGTCCTTTGTGTGAGAAACAAGCTGGAATGCATGGAGCTCCGCCTTGTGATGAGTGATGAGCTGAGAGCTGCTGTGTTGGGATCTGGTGGGCAGATCAACATAGGTCGTTCCTAATAGGAAAGGAGTAGTTGAGATCTTTGTCAGGCAACATGAAGTCTCATATTCCCAGTTGCTGGTTCTTATGCCTGACATGTCACCCTGACATCTGCTAGAAAGACAACATAGCAATGAAAAGCAAACTAGGAGGTTTCTGAACTGCACTGACAACAGCCTCTGACACAAGTGATGCAGGAATTAATAAGGAGTGGTCAGGGATGTGGAATTCAGAGACATTCTTTGACTGCTGTAACCAGGGACAGTGGAAATTAGGATGCTAGGCGGCTGGACTAGCACAAAAAGCAGATCATTGCCCTGGTCATCAGAAGCCCAGATTTTTTTCTTGCTCCCTTTAATCAAGAGAGAAAAATGTGAAGTTCTGCACCTCGGGAGAAATAACCTCATGCAACAATGTGTTTTAGGTCCAACTGTCTGGAAAGCAGTTTTTTAGAAAAAGACCAGAAAAATCTAGTGGAAAACAAGTTAAGGAGGAGCCAAAAATGTGCCCTCATGACACAATGTGCCCAATAGCAAAGCAGGCCAAGGAATCTTTGGTTGTAATTAGAAGTGTTGCCAACAAGCAAAGAGAGGTGATCCTTTCCCAATACTCCAATGCTGGGCTCCTGATTACCAGGGAGAAATGGAGCCAGAGGAGAGGGCTAAGTGAAGGGTTACAGAGGGGGTTAAGGGACTGGAGCACCTTCCATAGGAAGACAGAGAGCTGGATCTGTTTAGCCTTGAGGAAGGTTGGAGGGGGGAGCAGCTGGAGGTCAGTCAATAACAGCATACTCCAGGGATCAAACACTGGCACCATAACTATTTAACTTCTTCATTAATGACATGGGTGATGGGAAAGGGCTCACCCTGATCAGGTTTGATACAAAACCTGGAGAAATAGCTATAAAATACAAGCCATTAGATAGGTGTGCTACCATCCAGAGGGACACAAACAGGCTGGAGAATTAGCAGATAGGAATCTTTTGAAATTCAGCAAAAGCTTTGATTGACCTTGCTTGAACAGTGTGATTACACTACATAGTCTCAAGAATTCTCTTCCAACTTCAAAAAATATGTGATTTTGTGATTCAGTAACTGATGAGGTACATTCTGCATTTATTCTCACTGATGTTGATAGGATATCATTAAGTGTCTAACCCCTAGAGGCATGCAATGAGCAAATGTCTCTGAGGGCTATGTACTATCCTGTATTTAGAAAAGATCATATCATAGGTTAACAATCTTTGACAAGTGCTGTAAAAAATCAACTCTAAAAGACTTTGGAACAGCTCACTAGAAAGGATGACTGACTAATTATAGCTCAAGCAAACTCTGGTATATAATTTCTAAGGTGATATTCCAAAGCTCATCAGAGTAATTTCCTTCACATCTATTGGTTTGGATCAGGCCCTTTTTGAATAAAAAAAAAAAAACAGACCGTGTATAAAATGTATAAATAATGAAACATTCAAAAAATACTACAGACAGAAAATATCTACCTCATATAACATTTTTTTGGACAAAATAAATTAAGAAATCACATTTTCAGGAATCTGGTAATTACACACTTGCTATGGAACTTCTACTGGGTGGATCTTTTACAAACAGAAAGCTAAGGAATAAGCTCTGAATAAGCAATTTGGCTTCAAGAAACACGCCACATGTGCTGCAGCTTGTTACCTCACCTGTGATGATAAAGCTGTCTGAGGGTAAATGTGCATTGAACCAGCCCGTGTCAAAATACTGCTCTTCTTATTTACTGTACTTGGAACATTTTTAAATTTGATTTTTAAATTTGATTTTGTAAATGATGCCTCCAAGCTTTATTAGCTTTACTATAAGACTGGAAAGGCTATAAACTTCAGATGAGAAGAGGGAGGACAAAGTGCCTGAGGAAGTGGGACTCTAATTTAACTTTGCTTCAAAACCAGAGAGAATAATGAAATCCCAGCCTAAAGGCTGGATTTGTAAAGATTATTTAGGTGTAGATGAAGGTGTAGATGGATGTCTAGTGTGATCTCAAAAGCATTAAACGCGTGTTTAATGGGTATTTCCAAAAACAAAAAAGCCTATTTGAGTCTTTAATTGCCTAGGTACCTTCCAAACTAGATCTTGAGACTGTGAAAAGTGGCTCACAAAACAAGCAACACATCTTGTTCCCAAATCAGATTATTGCTGAGTCTTACACTCTAGGTCTGAAAACTCTTGTGCCTTGAGATGACTTGTTGACCTTGGATGGAAAAAGCAGAAACATGGTTTTTATCTTGGTTTACATAAAATTATTACCAACTATATTTTTAGATTTTCTCTTACTTGGATGCTCTTAAATCCTGCTCTGAATCAGGAAAGAATTACTGAAAATTTGGCATACCTTCTTCCAGATAAGTTTTCACTAGTTTAGCTGAATTGCCTCATAAAATGAATAATTTGCTTGAGTCAATGCAATATTGGTATAAATGTGAACCAGCAGAGATGTTTCCCTGGTGTTAATTCTCAAACTAGTGACTAGTAGTGTCTTAGTATTGTACATGGGACAGACATAAGGCTGATGGTATGGAGAAACTTAGGCCCTTCAGTCATAAGCAAATCTCAGGAAATGAAAATAAAAAATATTCGGAGAGGACAGGCGTTGTACTTTTTGGATTAAGTTTGTATTCTAATGTTCTTAAATGCATGTGTGCACCTCTGAAGGGCTTTCTGCTATTTGCCTGAGACCAAGCTGTAATCAGTTCAAATATATGACTTCATGGTAGTTTGCTCCATTTTTTTGTGTGGGAATTATTCATGAATGTGAGGAAGAAAATAGATAATTTCTTCTCTTTTTCCATCACTGAACCTGCACTCACTTTTGTTTAGTGAGAACATCTGTTCAATTTCTTTAATATTATCAAGTCGTCAAGGAGAGAAAAAGCTATAAAATATGAAGGAGGGAAATGAAAAATGACAAGGAAAATTTAGATCAGGCACCATGAAAAATGACTGACTAAAATACTTGAAGGAAAACCTCCCAGAGGAAGTCATGAGGGGTGCTAATCTAGAGATGTGCAAAATTAAGCTGAAAAAATTTAGTTATCAGCAAGTGTGCATTAGGGAATGCAGCAGAGAACTGAAGCAGGCTACCAGATTTACAGAGAGGCACTACTGTTGCCTTGAAACAGGCTCCTGACCATAGATCCTCAGGGTTAGCAGGCTCATGCATTAAAAGACTTAATTAGAGAATGTAATGGGGTAGTAAATTTGATAGCCATCTTTTCTATTAAAAAATTGGACAAGTGGACTGCCTTACTTGTAGCAAAACAAAGAGTTTAAATTCACATTTTTTAGAATACATTAATTCTTCAGACTTTCTCTGAATGGGAAAATAGTTTTTCAAAGCACAAATTTAAAAATGTTGTTCATTTAAAAATGGTCAAGGAGAAGATGAGGAAAATGAAAGAACTTTGTTGACTAGTGGTTCTGAGGATGGAAAGGGGCAGAATTTCAGCTTTTCAAAGAAGTGTGTGTATATATATATATATATATATATATATATATATATATATATATATGTACATATACCTGTGCTAAATTATGTATAACATTACTAAATGTAAAGTGGAAGTGAAAACCTAATTATTCTAAAATAGGACAAGTTTATTTTTCACATTATTGCAGTCCAATGTGCATCATACCTCTCTCCCAAGAAATTATTGTTCTACAAAGCATTTAAAATTTGATAGTTGCGTTATAGTGTAAAAATTCTTAATTCATTTTTGAAATACAAGTTGGAAGCAAAATTAATGTGATTTTGCTTTCTTTTTTCTTGTTTGAAGTGGTTGTATGCTCTTTTTTCTGCTAGAAATAGCTGGGTTTTACTCATTACTTAGGCTACATCAATGCTATTATGTGAATTACCATGCTCTCAGAGTTTATTGCTAGGAGTACAGCAAACCATAAGGTTATCCATTCTGCTTTTATACTTGCTCCCTGATTTCTCTGCATCTGGTGTGATTAGTTTTTGGTAAAAATGTTCTAACTGGCTCCCTCACAGATCTAGATGGGACCTCCTTGTGAGTAGATTTTGTTTATTTTTTCAATTGGTGGAATGGGGTAAAAGCAGAATTTAGCAATGTGACTATGGAATCTATCTGAAATGGTGAGGTGGTCATACTTCACCACCACAGTGGTAGTGGTTATATATGTAAACCTCTAAAGTAGAATACAGAATTACATAAAGGCCAAGTAATGTAATTTCCATTCTTTGGCTTTATTGCAGGTGTTTAAAATTGTAGTCTTTTAAAAATTTTTAACTGGTGTTATATCACTCAAGTGACATCTATTGATAAATTTTTGAGCATATAATCATAAAAACTTTGTAACATTTTGGTTGTATAGATGTATTGTAAATATGTGGTGAGTAGGAAAAAACTGTCCTTTTGACAAAGGTGAGTTTATCAGAACAAGGTCACCAGAACAATGTTATCAAAGAATTATTTCCACTGCTACATTGTGAAAATGAAGAAGTGAGTACTAATGAAGCTCAGAAAGAAATTTAATATCTCCAAAAAACAGGCATAGGCCATTATACAAAGCTACCTGATGGTGCCTAAGTACAAGGGATGTACCTCTAAGTCAGCTGCATTTGATAAAGACATCTTACATACTCAAGTCTGGGGACAGGTATGTGGGTTGGGTCCTAGACTTTTCTGTATGGGAAAGCACAGGGCAGGAACAACAGTATTTCCTTAACAAGGCATCAGAGTACTCCCTTAAAGGTGACTTGTACAATGCAAACTGTCAGAACATTTGGGGCTTTGATAAATGAGCCTTATATGCAGGAGCTAGAAACAATTTCCGCAACAGATAACATCAGATCTTTATTTCAAGTGCACCTCCAGTTGCAGCCTACATCCCTGCAGTGTGACCATTTTTCCTAATTAAGATTATCATCTCTGCCAGGCTGAACTGTATCTACATCAATTAACTTATTCAAATTGATTATGGAATAGGGCCTAGAAGGAATAATGTGGCACACAGTGATATTTTCTTTCATATGTCTCCTTACACATGCCTTTGTCCTTTGCTTTGATCTCTAAAAATTCTCATTGAATTGCCAATTCCACTCACCTCACTGAGACAAGTACCAGCATACAATGCCTTATCTGTGGGCAGAGCACATTATACAACATGCACGCTACTGCAAAACCCGTAATCAAAGTGATAACACTTCCAGTTTTATTGTGTTTTCCTCACATAAAACAAATTATGCTGATTCTCACACAGAGGCCTTTCTAACCTCAGTAGCACTGATGGGTGTATGGAGAACAGTGTTTTTTGAGACTTACAATACTTATGAAGCAAAAAATAGGGGGTTTTTTATGCTGAGTAACTTATCAGGCTTTTTCAATTCATAAATATTCATTTCATTAGAGTCTATATAATAATAAAATTACCTGAAAAAAAGAGATTGGCTTGAAGAGTGAGAATAGCTTCATATACTTCAAGGAGGCACTTATACATGGAGATAATTTATTTTCTTCAGAAATTTCTTTTCCTCCTAAGCTACACCATTTACAAAGAGGGTGTTTACCAATTGCGTCATTGCTACAAACACTCTGTTATAATGAAGAGCTGCTGTGTAACCAGGATGGTATTCTCCAATATTTTACTAGCATGAATTGACTTACACCTTCTTTCATACAGCACTTGCATTTTCAAATCTCTTCATCTTTCTTAACATTTCCAGAGCTATTTCAACTTTATGACTAATACTTGATATTTTTAATAGGTTTATGTAGACGATGATGTAAAAAGAATTTTGTCCTAAACACTTCAGACTTTGCCACAATGAATGTCAGAGTCACCAGAACAATCTCTGGTAATGTAGGAGAAAGCTTTTCATGCATGTGCTCTCCTTTGCACTAAGTCAAGAGAAAACAACTATAAAACCTAAGCTGACAGTATTCTAACACTGTGCTTCTATGAGGTTTATGCTTGCTTGCTAAGAGACATTTGCCAAAGTGGGAATTAGTTTCAAGTGCTGTAAAATAAACTTTCAAACATATCTGCCCTACACTGTGTAGTCAGAGCTCACACTTTGACCTTGCACTGAGGAAACTTGTCTTTTAAACCATCTGGAAAAACATGATGAGGAAGACGCCAAGGAGGAATGAATTGCTTGACTTGTAAGTGTCAGTGACATGAGCCTTTGCTTTGTTTTGTTTTCCTGCAGATAGAATGAATTCCCAGACACAATGGGCTTAGGCTGACTTGCTTGACTTTTCCTGTCTCTACCATAAATAGCACGGTTATGACACTGCAGTACACTGTAGCAAGTGGTTCAGGAGTCAGGATCGTTTGTAAAAATCAGTGATCACAACATACTGCAATTTAAAAAAAGACTTCTCAGGTGGTAATTCATCTTTCAATTGAAGTATTATTCAATCATTTTCAGAAACACTGATGTTAAAATTATTGACAGTTGGTCTTATATTTCTAAACAAAACCCAGAGCCTCTGTAGCCAAAATTATCTCTTTGCTGCTTCCTTGAGGGAGGATATGGGAGGTGCTAACTTACCCTCCTAGGACAGTTCCAGTTTTCTGAACATTTCTGTAGAAATTGCATTCTTATTTCAAGTGAGCTAGACAGAAAAATTCTGATTAAACAAAATGCTGTCAAAATTACAATTCTTTAAGTGTGAAATATTTGTGCAGGGGGAACACAATATTTTGGCTTTTATATAATCATGTGCAGTCCAGAAAAGTGTTCTCTGCAAAAACCATAAACATATACAAATATATATACACACAGGAAGCATATACTGCTTTTTTTTTTTTTTTTGCCTACTCTACAGCTCACAAACTTGTGCGGCATCTTGCTGTGCTAGGTGCTTGCTCTATCAAATAAGATAGATAAACCTATGAAAATTTAGTAACAGAGGGCATATTTGACTCTTTATTTACTTTATCCTGTTATACCCACCTTGAAATTGAGAAGATGTATTTTCGGAGTGTGTGGAAATGGACAGGTAGTTTAAAGACACATATGGCTGCATTTCTTCAAATAAATATGTAAATATTAGCCAACCAGGTCATTTCCTGTCCTACAAAACATCCTTATAAATGATTCAAGCTCGTAACTCATCTTCTTTGTATTAAAGATATTAAAGAACTCCCTTTTTTTTCTGTTACTGATATTAGAAGTAAAAAAAAAAATTAGATCAATCAGTTTATTTTACGTTAAAGGCAAGAGAATAGGGGATGATGCCATTCCAGAACAATGCCATATTAGGATGACATCTGCTGTATGCATCCAATACTTTAACAATAAGTATAGAAGCATTTTTAGGGCACACCCATAATAACCTTTCTTTATTTTGAAGGAAGAAAATATGAAATGCAGTATTGGAAAAATGCTTAGTAGGAGAATATATATTAAAAAACATTGTTGCTGTTGCATTCCTAAAGACTATCTTTGCAAGAGCTGGAAGTGCAGTTTTATGGAAGAACAATCATCAGGGTTTTGCCAGTGATTTTATATTTACAGCATTTAGGATAAACATGTCTAAACTGAAACAGCAACACTTAATTGTTTTTAACAAAAACACTAGTTATCATATCATTAATTTATTACTCTACTGTATGATTCTGGAAAATGTTTCTTTTCTGGAGCATGCCCTCCTATAGAAACAATGTAAACTCTTTTCAAGTCTTATCCTTGGTATGTCTATCTAAAGTTTACCCTAGTGAGGAATGTCCATCTATTGACATTGAACTTTGAGCAGGATTGATTGATGTAGTTAATAATTCCAATTAGTGATTAATTCCAAATTAGTACCCAACACTTTAAGTATTCAGGAAAGTAGATTGAACTTCAACCATACCATTCAAATTTTACAGAATAACCCCTCACTGTTCCTAGAAGTCATAGCTTTCCTGCCAGGGGTTTCACTTTCAACAAAAATCTCCTTTGATTTCATTGGAATTCAAATAAAGTAAAAGCTGGAAACTTCAGAGGCCCCTAATTCCCTTATACAGTTTTTCTGTGGTAATTTTTTCTCTTCTAAGTCTTCAGTCTGGGAAAACAAAAACACCATGAATATGTCTTTTAGGTAATATATTTATAGAGTTGCTCACTTAGGCTGGAATTCATCACTTCAACTGTTACTGGTTTCTACATTAATTTTGGTCACCAGTTCAGAGCAGCTTAGCACTCCAAAGCAGATTGTCCACCAAACCACACCAAGCTTCTCTGAACTTCATGGTTAACCTGTGAGTAACATTATTGACTGACATACAAATCTGCAGATAGAAGTGATTACTCGCCTACATGCGGCAAATTTGGCCAGCTCATTCACTGATGTGTCCCTTTTTATACCCACTTGAGTTTTGCCTAAACACATGAATTAAAGGTTTATTTTTAAAATATTTTTATACAGAAATATGCATGTTCAGTTAAAATTGGAATTAGTGTTTTTCATCAGGAGTTCTGCTGCCACATAATGTAGACAAATGCATATAGCAAAAGAGTAGACATATAAACCCATGGATGCCAGGAATTCTACTATGCCCCCTGATCGTGGGAGCAAAAAGTAATCCAATTTCTCACTTAAAATCATACTTAGTGATGACACTCCATTACTTGTCTTGATGACCTACAATAATGATAAAATTAATGCATTAGTCACATGCAATCAAATTGGCTCCCAGTAAGTAATAGTCTGATTAGGAACGGCCTTTGTTTCAAAAATTCCCCTTTTTTTTCACTGTAGAGCAAGTGATGTCATTTGATTGGGAGGAAAAAATGAACTGAATTTAAGAGAGCAAATTTATTATAACAAGACATTTGAAAACACTTTTTTCTAAACTAGAATAAATTTCTGTGAGGTTTGAGTTTATTGACAGGGTATGACTGAGAATTGAGTGAAAATTCACTTGTTTTTGAAGCATTATAATGAAAAGTAAAATATTTTCTTGTTTTTGTAAACCTATCTGTATGATATACTGTTGGAGTCCTGTGACTTTTTTAAAATCACAGTTACTACTTCAATCTTCTCTACATCTCACAGTCTGCAACTGCTGATGCTTACTTGTGTTTGTGTGGTAATATAAAGTATGAACACAATATCACAGGACAGCAACACTTAACTCAAAAGGAAGAAAAATTGCAAATTAAATCATTATATACAAATTGGATGCAAATTATTTAGAACTTTGAGCTATATTGGGCTACTATGCGTACAATTAAAATGTTCATATAGGCAGACAGGAAGGCTAGCAAAAATATCACTGATGTATCCTTCAAATGCCATGTAAAAAAAGAAGTTCTCAAATATGGCCCTCTTCTGTTTACATGTTATATATTCAAGCTCAAAATTCTCAAAGCTCAAATCAGAATTTAAAATTAGCATGCACAGCAGAAATTAAAGTGTTTCAATAATGTGTGCTACATCCTCTAGGTACAAAAAGGGGAATAATGTATTGTGGCAAGAATAGCTGCTGCCAGGTAAGGCTATTATAAATTTCAAAAAGTCTGGATTGTGACACATTGCCAAGTAGGCTTTTAGAAGAGAAAAGAATCAACTGATTTTAAAGTCATATTTACTTTTTATGAATATATTTAAGTAAAAATATTAATGTGAATTCCCTCTCCCTCGCCCCATAAACATACTTTACTAAGAGCTCATATTAGGTAGCAAAGAACTCCATTTATTCAGGGAAATACACTGAAAAACTGAGATGCTTCATATTGTTTCACAAAAACAAATATGAAATCTGATTGTCCCGATATTTTTGCTTAACAGTATTTTTATCATCATAATATCTTCAGTAACATGACAGTTTCTTGAGGTACTTTGCAGCATTGAATGCAACATCAGCAAAGATAATACTGTCATTTTACTTAAAATATTTTATGTATCTAGATTACAAGCTAATGTCCTCTGATATATAAAAGGAGCCTTGAAAACATCCTACTTCGTGCATGCTTTTTCTTATTTATATAGTTTCAAGTTATAAATTTATAAAATTATTATAAAAGAAAAATATCTAAACACCATTCTCATTCTTGTTGAGAACTATGGCCTACCATAGTCCTTTGATTTTATTTTTACTACTGACATTTAATTGAATTCCAATGACATCAAAACTAACTCAGTAGTCTCACAGTACTTTTCTGTAGTTATTTACTGATTATTTAACAATGATTAAATATTGCAAATGGTTTAAAAAACCAAACTGATATGCAAAACTTAAGCATCGGAATTTTAAATTAAAAGCACTGAGAAGGGACTACTAACAAAAAATAGTTATAAGAACATTTTGAGAGAAAATGCTCTATGAAATATAAAATGCTTAAGAAAAAATCTGCAATTTGCATTAAAAAAATTCTGAAACCCCAAACTACGTTACTAACATGTAGGGCACAATAACAGCGGTGATGGTCACGTAATCATACCCTGGGAGTGTCGTAAGTTCTCACTATAAGCCTGCCTGCTGGAAATATTTTGCACAAAGGAAGAGACTCATCTCCAGAAGGAACAATAAAGATGATTAATCTGGCAGACAAACTACTGAGTGGTAGGTTTCAACAGCTTCATGTGACTCTAAAATTGCCTTGTTGATTTAAGACAGTAACTATCTGCTTAGCACACTTTCTTTATCAAGAAAGGATAACAGTTAATAAACCACAAACAGAATCAATATTAAAGAATTGTTTAATATACAGAAAGTCATACAAATTATCACTGCTTGGAGTGCCATATGAGGCCACCATCAACAACCACAACTGGATTATATATTTCCTCAACCAAATGATAAATGATTTCAGGGTAGTGTGTTAGGATATCCAGAATTTTAAATACCAAATATTTTAAAACAAAATGTAGCATGAGACAGAAACAGCAAACATAATTATACTATCCTGTGGTGAAAAACAAATGGATCTCAATTTTCAGAGTTAGCTACCAATTGGCTTATATATGATATTATACCCTTCTGACACTTAGGGTACTCCTCTTCTAAGGTCAGGCAGGCCTCCTGAAATGAAGTTACTAAAACAAAGACAAAACAGGGAAACTCAGCCTTTTCTTTCGCCTGAGAAGGTTTGCTTCACATAAATTGGTGACTGTTATGGCAGATTTTGGCATCTTGATTAAGTGTCTTAAAACCTACAGCACTCATTGCTTGCTAACGCGATCCTTGTGTTCAGAAGAAGGATTGCTAAACTGTAAATCATTGTCACCAGTCCTCAGACAGGAGCACAGGACAAGGGAGTTGCACAGAACCAGTGTGTGTGAGACATCCTTCTGCTTTGCTGTATTCTGTTGTGTGCATAGCAATATGATTACTTTTCCATCCTCTTAGACAGTAATCAACTCACATTTGTCCTTTTTTAAAATTAACAGAATTGGAATAAATACATAGACCTACCTTTGTTATTCCCCATTATCATCCTCTACTAGTTTTCATGAAACACATTTTTTCAGAAAATGAGGAGGCAAACCAGGTGTTAGATTATTTATGTTTGAAAAATTCATATCATTTAAATAATTAAAACTAATTTGTGTTGAGAGCTACAGTTGCATTTTTATTAGAGAAACAAGTACAAATAGGCATCACTACAGAGCTGTTTATTCAATAATGAGATTAAATGAAATGGATTTTGTAGTCTCAATACTTTGATTAATGTGGCAATTGGAACTTCTGTGCCCTAACAATGTGGAAACAGCTGCTTACCCGCTATAAATCTGCAAAACTTGTTTTTCTTTAAAGCTACACATTTTAAATTACCCCTAAATATATATTGTAAGGAAAATATCGAATGTTTTCAGTTCAAACAGTATTTACATTATAAGCCTAAAATTATACTACTTTTTAATTTAATCACAAAAAAAAAATTATTTACAATAGCAGTATATATGTTTGTATGTAATGTAAACCTTTCTGCATATCTTTTTTCTTATATAATATAGAGGCTATTGTATTCATCTGTATAGAAAAATACTTTACTATTAAACTAATAACAAATTCTAAACTAATTATTCTAAAATAGGGAATCAAAATTTTAAGAGAAAAATATATGAATATAGCTACAAGGAGAATGTGCTGTGTGTAAAATTGCCTGCCAAGATCCAGTTAAAGCAGCACAGTACTTACCCTTTGAAAAAAAGGCATCAACATGTAATAGCAAGAAATTATTATAGATTATTAAAGTTTTGAGGAAAAAACAAAGATGCAAAACTTCTGGAAGCAAACATATTTATAGAACTATAATCGAGTATATTGTTCTCTTTTCATCAAAGATTTTTCAACCATTTTTATTAGAGCTGCAGCATGTTATATGTACAGGGACTGCATTGCACCAGATACGGACATGCTAAGCCATGTTATTCTTGCATTTAAAAAATACCATTTGACTCTCTATCACTTATAGAATAAACCAGTCTCAGTTTGTGAATCTGTGTAACATTAGCCCTCAATCCACCCAAAATCCACATAAAGCATTTAAAATTTGGAGAATGTAGACATCTTGTCTCAAGGGAAAAGGACATTTAGGAGTCAGCAGATGGACTAAAGAGTGTCCAGACAGAAATGTGTGAGCGTTATCAATAAGCATATAGTAATTTGCATCACCCATCCTTAAATTTTTTAATGATACTATGACATAGGGATTCAATTCACTGTAAAATTACTAAAATCTACCAATTTTAATGCTTTCAGACTGTTTATTTTTTTTTTCCAATAGAAAAATAAATCTCATACATTCGAAGTGGTACACAAAAAGACTGGGATAAAATTGATCAGATTTCTTGATAGCACCATTTACACATTCTTTAAAGTAAACAT